>NC_043741.1:1001524-1015374 GCF_004337985.1 Pyricularia pennisetigena
AAAATTAGATCCCTGTGGGAAGGCAAAATTTATATCCACAGTAACATGGACAGAAGTGTTACTACACCGAGCACGCGCGTACTACAGTAGTATTTAATTGCTAGAAATTCATTTCCACGACTCGAGATCTTGCCCGTGATCCAGAATGCCTGTTTGCTTTGTTTGATTCGCAATTACTGGTTTTCGATGAGCATGCTAAATGCAACCAGAAGAGCAGAGAAGTACGAAATAGTAACAGTACTTCATACTGTACCGCACCTACAGTACTTGGACGGATGAGATCTGTCCTTGGCATTCGGGTGACGCCATGTTATCAAATTTTGGTCCCCTTTTTGGGCCCCTTCCCCGAACCCTCTTAAGCTTTGAGCCATTCATTCAACTTCGCCGAGAACGTCAAGGCCATCATCCCATTTCTCCACGTCCAATCAATCAAACCTATCATCCAACCATGGGTTCCTTACGAATTGCTAACCCGCGTAGATTCTAATCTGTATGTACTATGTACATCTGGAATAATACTAAGAAGACTGACCTAGCTTTTTGCCGCACAAACCCTTGCCTGCATGCTTGGCCAAAAACACAGTCTGTGCTGCCCCCTCACGGACGGACCTGGCCACTTTTGTGCATTACCAAGGTATGGTATAGATAGCTAACTACAAAAATACGCCGTACTGTATGTATGTACTTTAGTATATGCTGAAATGTTGTTAGTTCGAATATCATTGCAATAGCGGGTTTGGAAGTCAACTCAGCCGCAATGGATTTTAGCACAATCAGATATCCAATTACTCAAGTTACTGTATATCTCAAACGGCGAGGCCCGCGCGTAACTGCAGAGCTGTCTTGCAGTGACCTGCAGATGCTGGCGCTTGCGTTGGCTTGATTGTGCTTCTTGTTCAGCCAGAGCCTTGGCGCTGCAGCAATGTGTGTTTCTGGGGCATGTCCTGGCTGTTTCAACCGAATCTTCATTCGACAGGTTATGATTTACCCTTCGAACATGGAAGTAGCATGTCGGCACCGGCGCCCGTCGTTCTGGGAACGGCTCCAACGAGCACGATGCTGATTAGAAAAGAGGCCGCTTACGCGTACGTCAACAATTTTTTTTTTTTTTTTTTAATATTACTCTGGGGACAGCCCCGTCGTGGTGGGTGATTGAAATGAGATCCTTTTTACACTTTTCAAACTGAGGATTCTCAGATTAATTGCCCCGATTTGTGACGTCGTCGTGGAAGTGGTCTGACTGGGTTTGGACCCTGCGGCTTGCTGCGGATATTATGGCAGTGCACATTAGGGTGTTTGCGGCCTTCCCGCATCTGACAGACTTGGGATCCATAGTTGATGTGGAGGTTGCCAGGCTGTGCAGATACCCACGTGCAATTTTCCTACTCGCGACTGCAACAGTAGAATTGAAATGATATATGTAATATAGATCTGCACTAGAGACCTGTTTTGTAGATCATATGTGTTACTGCTAGACTTGACTATTCTGGTACCAAGGCGTATAAATCTCATGGGTTGAAGTAGACGAGCAAGCACGGAGATGGCCTTTTACTTGGTTTGTTGAAAAAATGAATTGGAACAGGATAGATTTTTTTTTTTTTTTTTTTTCATAATGCCAAAGATGACACCCAATGAGGTGGCTAGGCATGCAAGTTCTTAATTCCCAAACAACGAGCGCAGTTGTTCATTCTGGGTAACTAACCGGGCAGAGTCAATGGCCGTTGAAAGTTTTTTTTTTTTTTTTTTTTTTTTTTTTTTTCTTTGGCTTGATGGAAAGTGGTGCAGGGTAAACAAGGCAAGTATCATCAGCATCTCCAGCCCGAACGGGCTACTGCTTATCGGTACAATCGTAAAAAGGCCAACGGACGCAGACCCACACCAAACTTAACTGGGTTATAGTGCTCACCTTGGTGCGGCCACCGCGTTGTACCTCTCTAATCGCGGGCGGCCAGCGCGTACGCGTAGTGGCGCTGTAGCTCGAATTTGACGCCGCACCGGAACCAACTCGGCGCGACAACGTCGATTTCAATCCGAGAGTTCGGTTCCGTTGTCGCAAAAAGCCCAATATCAACCGAAATCAATCAATCGTACCTATACAGCGCATGTTGTCGGATAGGATCGCAAACTGAAACTTTTATTGGTACAATAATCCTCGCCGGCAGGCTGACATGATGGAAATTGATACCGATGAAGATACTTTGCGCCAGCTCGCTGCCGGCGGCTCCATGAACTTGTGAGTTGGTGCTTCGAGATGCAGCAATGAATAATGAGTCTGTTACTCATATATTCGACCATGGAAGTGATGCAGACAGTACGCTAACTGTCATTCGTCGCAGCTCCGCCTGGCCTTTGTTGCTCTGCGATATTATCAACCGCCTCGAGAAGATCGCTCACAATGAGTTTCCAATCCCCGTCATACCCCCACCCCCGAGGCTCACACCACCACCGGAGCCGCGCTTCCTTGCTCCACTGCCATCCTCGGACCCCATAGGACCGTCGGAGCTCAAGAGGGTTGAGCAGAGCAAGGTGCCGACTACAACGACATCAAAGACCACGGCTACCACAACCGCAGATGTCTTTTCGTCGCCTGGTTCCTCCCAGGAAAACAACAAGGAGAATGCGAACCCAAGTTCCAACGAAGCTCAAGCTGTGGCTGACGCACCAGCCGACACCACCACTACGATCAGCACATCGGCCGAGCCAGTAGCTTCATCATCATCTCGGGTCACCGACTCACAGGCCCAACAACCCGCTCCTGGCGAGCTGCCAATACAGATACAGCAACAGCTGACTGAAATCACATCAACTCTCACGACTGGCTTCCCGGACCACCCGCCACACACCATTCAGCGCCTGGCGGAGCTGGTCTTGCATCCCCGCCAACACTATCGCTCTCTCCCATCGTACCTACATGCTGTAGACCGGGTCGTGCATGTTGCCTCTGGCGCCAACATCTTCCCCCTGTCGCCCGCCGTCATGGATCCACGCGCTATGGCGGCTCTTGCTAATGGTGTGCCTGGAGGTGCTCCTGCAAACCCTTCCTCGTCTCCTTCAACATCGACATCTTCTACGGTAACCGCTCAGCCAGGTCTCGACGAGCATTTGGGCGGAGCTCTTCTCACACCCATCCCGTGGCTTACAAACAGACCCGAGAGCGTCGATGGCGCAGATGCCGCCCTCAGTCCAGAACCTGACATGGACGATGAGGACGGTGAACCTGCCGATACTCTCCATTCGCAGCATCATCCACAACCACAACAACAGCATAGCGGTTCCGGTCGGCAGCGTCATCAGCAGCGGTTAAGCACCGAGTCCACCGAGACCATCGAGGGTCCCAATGGAGTGGGCCACATCGAGACCGTGTCCGTCTCCGTTAACGGTATTGTCTCGCATGGTGCCAGCACTTCAGCCTTAGCCGCTGCCCTTGGTCGTGGAGGTACAGAAGCCTCTTCATCGTCGGCCCTGAGTACGAGCCAGGCCCAGCAGCCCGGGGCAGGAGGTATTACCCAGGGTGAGCTGCTGCGTGAGGAACAACGTGCCGGTGTCGTCCCTGTCAGTCAGGTTCAGCGCGGTAGGGAAGCTGCACAGTCTCGAGCTGCTGCTTCTGCTGCTGCCCCCGCTGCGGCGGAACCCTCTGGCTCTCCTGTCGGGTCTACACCTACCGAGCAGGGTGATGAAGAGATGGATGATGCCCTCGGGGAAGCGGACGAGGCAGCCGGTGCGGGTGGTACGGAATCCGAGGAGGAGACGCCGCACGTCCGTGGACCAGAGGAGATCGGGCTGGCGGATACAGGACCACAGGCAGCGGGAACCAGCATCCCGGCGGCTGGCCAGACGGCACCTAACCTGGCCCTCCAAGACATTAATGTGGAGGCAGCCATGGGACGGCCAGCAGACGAGACACGGGCGGCGTCGGCCCCAACTTCGCTAACCTCCTCGGAACCAAGCGGTGTGGCTCTGGACTCGGGGGATGATGCACCGCGAGACAGAGCTTCGACCCCGAAGCGTGACGCAGATGGTGAGCCAGCTTCGAGAGACGAGCCCCCTGCCAAGAAACTGCGCGAGAGCCCTCAGGAAGCCGTCAAAGACTCCCAGGATGGAGAAAAGCCGGCACAGGATGGGGCTCAAGGTGCCGAGCCCGATAGCAAGGAATAGTAGTATACAAAATTTGATATCCCGAGCAGGTCTTACCTTGTTCTGCCTTGATCATGTTTAAATCCTTGCGTGCCACCTTTGGCAATGTTTGCGGCCCTTGTGCAGTCAAAGGGGCCATGACAAAAAAAAAAAAAAAAACGCGATGTGCATGCGCGGTATCTGAACTTGTGCCGATCTCTTGTCGTTGATTGTCTCCTATCGTACCCGTCTACAAACGGCAGTAAAGGCCATACATTATGCCCGGCCTCTTCATTTCCTACGTTCATACCGCATGAACTCTGGTAGGTCCCGTTCACGGAGAATTATCGCGTGGCATCTCATGCTCACATGGCAGTTTATGACGACTTGATGCGTCAGTCACTTATGCCTGGGGTATCAAACAACACATCGACAACTTTGAAGAGATGTCCGTTCGATAACTGCGACAGCTTCAAAAGGCCAGCACTCTGAAATTCACGCTGCTCGTCGCATCGGGACAATATCCATCATTTTTTTCGTCTAGATGAACCCGCGCCCGCCCAAACAAAGCAATGGCTGTTTTTTCCTGCCTGTTCAGCAAAAGTAGCAGTACCGATATCCGTCCCGAAACCTGAACGCCGCACCAAGCAACTAAACCCCCGCCCAACACAAATGCAAAGGTTGTATGGAAATACCAATCGCGTCAAAAAAAAAAAAAAAAAAAGAGGGAGATTATCACTCGTAGATACAAAATACCATGGCCTCATCAGTAGAAACACGTACACAAGCCCCGCCCGCCCCCTCAATCCATCAGGACCGAAATGTTTTCGCGCGAAATAGTACTCCGCTGCATCTCATCCCTCCTGACACGGTAGAAGGTGTCGCAAAAGTCGGAGCACTGCATCGCGCGCAGAAAGGCCTCGTCGTGCGTGATCACGATGAGCTGGAAATTCGACTGTGCCTGGCGTGCCTGGATGATGTTGTGCAGCGACACGGCGAGGCTGCGGATGTTTGCCTCATCGAGGTTTGTCGTCGGCTCGTCCAGGGCGATCAGGCCACAGCTGACGCCAAACGACTCGGCCAGCGCCAGGCGGATGATGATGCTTGCCAGGACCTTTTGGCCCGCCGAACAACGGCCACGCATGTCCATCTCCGTGTCTTGCTTCACCATGCAGAGGCGGTAGTTGTAGGTCCGCCGTGTAGTGGAGGCCGTGGCCGAGGTTTCGACCTCGGATCGGATGAGGATGGTGTCGATGTCAGTACCCTGATATGTCGACCGCCACAGCTCGTCCGCAATGCGGTTCACCTCCTCCATCTTGAGACTGTGGTACGACATGATTGCCTTCTCGAGGGCGGCGCTGTAGCTGCCCATGTCCTCAATGGCCGCCTTGGTTGTCTCCACCTTGATGTGAGCCTCGCGAAACTTGAGCCTCGCATCGCTGTAGTCCTGCTGATACTCGGCCACCCGACTGGCTTGCTCTGCTTTTTTGGTCTCGAGCGTACCCTTGAGCACATGAGATTTGCCAGAGAGTTCGTCAAACTTCATCTTGAGCGCGTTAGCCTCGCCGTCGAGTCGTTCCCAGTCTTCTTGTGCGTTTCGGTCCTCCAAGGCTTCAATTTCCTTCTCTAGCTTATCGACGATCCTCAGCGTCCGGTTATAGGCCAGATTGTCCTGAATGTTCTTCTTTTTGCGGTCGCTATTGTCGGCTTCCTGCCTTAGTTTATTGATCTCCGCTGTAAGCTTTGTGATGTCGCTTTCCATCCTCTCAAGCGACTGCTCAAGATTCCTGATTGCACGATCGTTGGCAGCAGCCAAACTCGGCCCTCCTCTGTCCAAGTAGTCTTGTATATCGCTGCTCAGAGACTGAAGCTTTCCCACAGTTTCTGCAACGAGATTCTTCTGTTCTGTAGCCTTCTGGAGTTTCTCTCGAGCACGACCAACCTCCTCGTCGCGGATCGATTCTGCTTTGAACAAGTTCTGTTCTAGATCCTCTAGCTCCTTGGTACCTTCGTCCTTGGTTTCCTGCATTTGCTCTCTCTCGGTCTTAAGCGACTCCATCTGCTTGATGAGGTCGTTCTTGCGCTCAACCTTCTGGTTGAACTCGGACAATTGGCGCTGCAGCTCACTTTTGTTCAGCTCCAACTGGGAGATCAAGTCTTTCTTCCTTTGGCGATCCGTCACAAGCTTATTCAACTGGGTGGTCAACGCTCTCGTCTGTTCCGAGTTCTTCACTTGGGCTTCCTGAATCTCCTGCGCACTGCGGATGTTGCCACTCGAGCTCTGCTGAGATGCCAACCGCTCGATCTGCTTTTCGGAATCGGCAATCTTTGCCACGGCATCCGTGATGCTACGGACTGCCTTGCCCATAGATTCGGTATCAAGCCGCTTTTCTTCCAAGGCGCCCATCTCTGCATCCAAGGTTTCTTGCTTTCTGATCATTTCTTCTTTTTCGCGCTCTAGAGCCTGAAGCTTCTCCTCCAGGGGCGGGAGCTGTGCCTTTGTTCTTTGGTACGTGTCATAATTCGTCCGCACGGCCCTCAGAATATCAACCTGCCTCCTCAACCGCTGGATGTCGGCGTTGACAACCTCCTTCTGGGTTTGGTCCAGGTTCTTGACAATCTTTTGAACCAACTTTGATTTGAAGAACTTGTCAGAATCTCCAAATGAACGTTCGCACAGAGTGCATTTGTTATCGCGCTCCATCTTCTTTTTTGCTTTTTCGTAATACTCAGCCAGCGCATCAAACAAATGTAAATCAGTCTCCGCAACGCTCAGGCTCTCTTGCAAGGAAGCCAGCCGATCAAGATAGGTATGGACCGGGTGATCGTCATCGTCCTCATCCTTGGACTGTATCAAGGCATCGCGGACCGCCTTCTCAGCACGCTCGGTGTCCTTGGCAGTCTTCGCAACCTCCTCACGAGCAGAGGATACCTTGTAGTCAAGCTGGCGGATCTCCTGCTGAGCCTCGTCCACGAGGCTCTTCTTGGCTGAAACAGCGGCGCTCTGCTGGTCGAGAATCTGCTGATAGACTTTGCCGATGGTTTCCGGATCAACGGGGCCTCCTATCAAGGCCGAAAGCTTGTCGCCCCATGTTGCCATAACTGATTTGAGATAGACGTTTTGGTTTTCTGCTTCTTTCCTGCGGAGATCGAGCTGAGCTCGCTCGGATGCCAAGTGAGTGCACTGTACAAGCTCGTTGTTCAGTCGCGACGCCTCGCCTTGGAGCCGTCCCAGATTGTCATTCGCCTCGTTGATCTCGCCATCCAGTTCCGATTGCTGCAGGGCGCTGTATGCCTCGCGTAGGTCATTTTCCAGTTGTGTTGAGTTGGAGTCCAAAACTGCTTTCGCTCCATCATCTACATGTAGATCACCAACAGAGCGTTGGAGACTTTTGAGGCGCCCATCAATGTCAGAGATTCGCTTCTGGGCCGAACCACGTCCTCTATTCAAAGATTCCCTACGCGCAGTGAGATCAGCAACGGCTTTTCCATGAGAGGTCTTGAGTTTCTCGAGGTCCTGATCATATGCTATTACTTCGCGCTTCTTCTCGTCGAGAAGCTTTTGGACTCGGTTCTCGAAGGTCTGCACCTGAGCCTCGGTCAAATCTCCATCAAACCCCCGAATTCCGTGCTGCTGTGCAGCCTCCTTGACCATGCTGAGCCGGGCTGATACTTGACGTTCATGATGCTCCTTGTCAGCCACATGCTTTCCACGATCTGCCAGCTTGTCCTGCAGAGATTTTCGCAGTGCCGCGAGATCTTCTTTTAGTTCCGTGTACTGTGCCGCCTTCTCGGTCGCATCATCCTTCATCTGCTTGACCTTGTCCGCATACTGATTCAGGGCTGCCTCGAGCTCTTCTTCAGAATCAGACATTCGCTCTATGGTTTCCAGCAGCTCATCGGCCATTTGCTTTCGCTCCTCATAGAGAACCTTTTTGTTTTGTAGATCGGTCACGATGCCGAAGAAGCTGTTTGCCTCCTGTCGCTTCACCGCCTCCTCCTTGCGATACTTGTCCATCTTATCTAACGTCGCCTTGTACTTCTTTTCCAGTTCTGCAATCTCGGCCTCGAGAACCTTGATTGCTTTTCCATACCGCTCGCCCTTCTCCTTGTCTTGCTTCGAGGTTTCCTCTAGGTTCTTGTAGATGCGAAGCTGCTCGCCGTGTTTCTTCCGCAATAGCTTCAGATTATCAATCGCCTTGGTGTACTTTATTGCCTCGAAAAGCTCATCAAACTTCTTTTTGAGGACCGAGGGCTCGCTGAGGGGCCATAAAGAGTCATCTTGATGGCAAAAGATCACGTTCTCGAGGATTGCTGCCGGCACACCCATCTTCTCGGGTACCATCTCATCCAGCTCGGCGTTTTTCTTGGAGAGGCTGACATGTTCGCCATTTGTCTCAACTCGCAGAGTGCCATCGATTGTTTTGAGGTTTAGCTTCTTCTTTGCCTGGGTAACCTGCAAGCTCCTCGTGACCACGAGCTGCTGGCCTATTGTAGAGTAGAAGGATAGCTTGACCTGGGCCTTGATTACGGATTCGCCAGCCAGCTAAACATTCAACATGTTAGTACAATCGTGTGTATCTTCCCTGTCTCTTAAGAGCTATACAGTCAGGGCAACCAGTCCAAAGTACCTTGGGATCATGCAGAAATGCACCGCCCTTGCTGTTTGGGGGCTGCTCGCCGGTTGTGGCATACTTGAGGCATTCAATGATGGTTGTCTTGCCTGATCCATTTTCGCCAACGATGAGTGTAAGGGGCGTGTTGAAGGTGACGAACTGCGCATTGGTAGGGCCAAAGGATCGAATTCTGCCAAAGCCGACTCCGAGTCAGTTCGATCTCTTCCATGGACTGAAGGGAATAAGAGACTGGATGCTGCCCACCCTCTAATTCCCAGCTTCTCGATTTTGGCTGCAAAGTTCTGCGTTAGAATCCCGCCGAACTAAGAAGAATGACCGAGTTGATACGCACACCTGAAAGTCACTCATCTGTTAGTACGGCAATACGTGGAACTTTGTCCATTCAATTCATAGGCACACACATCTTGAGATGACAAAGCTGACGATAGCCCGCCCAGAGCCACTACTCTGGCGCTTTGCGGGCTTCAGGCTGGGTCTAGCTCGCGGGTACTGCCTAAATTACTCGGTTTCTATCAAAAACCTGGGGGTTGTGTAAACGGCACAATGCTCTGTAGATAGATCGACAACCCTGAGGCGCCAGTGGCAGCTAGATGATGACGTTGGTTTGGTAAACACGCGAGGATTCGAGAAAGCGCGTCTGCCTTGACACGGTCTCACGGGATCTGACCCATAATGGGTTCCACGATCCACTTGTCCACTGGGGAAGGTGGGTCTAAAAAAAGTCCTTGGGCATCAAGCAAGATTGCAATACCGATATCCCCCCACCGACCTATCTGACCTTGGCAATGATTGACTTTTTTGAAGTCCCCACCTCTCCAGGCCCGGAGCGAATGCTCCTGTCCTCAGCCAAACCAGTGAAACGAATACCCAATGTAGGAATTAATTGCCACATTTGTACACGGTACGGTACTGTACTGCATCGGTAGATACGAACCTCCAACGTGGGGGAGACTCAAGTTACAGTACCTTGGTGGCATTCGACTTCTTCTGGGACTTGCAACACTAGATGCTGCGAGAATTTGATAATACTGTAGCGTTTCTTTTCTCCTAGTCAATCCCGCCAAGGCCACAGGATCAAGTAAAGGATTTGTCGGTAAGAGAAAGTACGAAGTGTAGAGCAGTTTAGCGCAGCGGCAAAAGCACCCACGGCGAATTCTTACAGGCATTCGACAGGGCCAACCATCTATTTCTGTGCAGTGGCTTGCATCTCCCGTTCTGTTAGGCACCAAGAGAAAAGCCAGCCAGTGGCAAAACCATAAAAAGCACCTCGAGGCTTGAGGTCAAGGAATTTTACCGGGTTATGGATTAGTAATTAAAAAAATGGCATCCCAAAACCACGACCAGGTAAAAATCTCGACTTGCAGCAAAATCGTTGGTTAGACTTGTACCAAACCCCCTGTTGAGCCCGCCCATGCGCGTGACGTTTCGATTTTTGGGAAATCATTTTGCTGCGGGATGCGACGTTTTCCTCTCTTGCTATTCGTGGACAACCCTGCCGAGCTCTTATGGGGTGCCACCTACGAAGGAGGCTTATAGGAAGAGCAGGGATCTGACTAGGTGTCCGCTGTCTGGATGGCGCCCCGCTTTCTTTTTTAAAAGGCAAACTGGTGGAGGTGGCGCACTGTAACACTACTTGCCATCCATGCCACCATCTGCATGACCATACGGTCTCTACACAGTAAAGACGATATTAGCCAAATGGAGCAGGTAATATAGGAACCTTAGTCGAGGTAGGTTAGCAGGTCGTTAGGTAGGTAGCTTATGGCAATCGGGAAGATTGCCGTCTGACCTTGGAATTGGAGTAGGGACCGCATCCCTTCCCCTGAGCTGGCCTGCCTTGACAGGATGGAAGCTGCTCGGCCGAGCCCTCATGGCAAACGCCCGCAGTGCGAGGGTCCTGGGATCGACATTCGACAATCTGATTCCAGCCGCCTGGACTGGGTGCAGCGTTTGGTGTCACCAAACCAAAACCAGACAGGACCTATTCATACCTACTACTTTTGCTACTGTACACACGCCACCCCGCCTTATAACTTAACCAGGGTCCTTTTTGTTCTGCCCCCCCAGGACAACCACAAGCTCCCATGTGTCTACTGGGTGTGCGTGCGACGACTTTCTTGAGCTTCTTGAGCTGACCTGAATTTGGATCAAACAAAAATGCCTCTCTGACCAGCGGCGTCCAGTCTCCATACGTATTATATTATAACTTGGCAATGTTAGCACCCGGAGAGCCGGGTCCATTCCACTTTTCCCGTTGGTGCCTCCCCGCGTCCGGATTGAATTCTCCTCATAGCTCTTGTGATTTTTCTCATGACCGCGGTTGCTAGACTGCGGTCTTGTTGAGTTTTTTTTTTTTTTTTTTGTTATTCTTCGTTTTTGTCTTTCTTGTTTTCTTTCCTTCCTTTTTAGTCTCTTTTATTATTATTTTTTATTGTCCTTGAGCTGGCCATATCACCCTCCTCTGTATCTCTTCCGCTATTCACCAAGTCAGAAATCCCGGAAATAAAATCTTCATAGATACAGCTCCTCGTCGACCGTTACTACCACAAGGTGTCGGTGGCGAGGTCATGGCTCACCGGCACCAGCAGCCCTCGGGCAGTTTATTTGGCTTCGGGAGTCCTATGGATATGCAAGGATCGCAGCCGCCAGTATCACAGGTATGTTCAAAATCCATTGTTTAATGATATGGGTGACGTTTCAATTCGGCAATCTCGTGGCAGCATCGTATTCTTCATCCGATGCACATGTCGGCCGCTGGTTGTTGGTGGTTGGTAGGCTTGAGTTGAATGCGTTGCCGCCGACCCTAGCTAACACTGTGATTGCGACCCTTGACAGGATAACAGCGCGATGAGTCTCGTCGACCCCTCAATGCTCTCACACTTCGACACACCCATGCAGATGTCGCTCGACGGCGACAACAACGTCGTCATGGCTGCACAACAACCCTTTCAACGCCCCATCGCTTCCAATTTTTCACCTTCGGGTGCATCCGCATCTATATCATCAATGTCGCAAAATGCGCCAGGCTTGGCAGCACGACCCCAGGCGCGACCTGGCCAAATCAGCAATCCGTCGCTGCAAAATCACCACCAAGCAGCAGACTCGGGCTTTCCGCTGCCCAGTCGAGACGAACAGGCATCGCCCATGTCTGGGGCCCTGACGGCCGCATCGAAACAGAATTATGGCGGCATGCCACCACCGCCACAGCCTTCATTACAGCAACAATCGGCTGCGCATGGTCCTCCGGGAAGCATCGTGACCGAGTACACCAAGAGGCGCGATTGGGCCGCGCGAACTGCAGAGGAACTTGCGGACCTCCAACAAATCCTGGATCAGGATGGTCGCGTTAAATATGTGTCGCCCAGTGTGACAGCGCTCACAGGCTACACAAAGGAGGAGATATTAGATGTATTACTGCAAGATTTGATCCACCCCGATGATGTCGGGGTGTATCTATCCGAGATGCATGATGCAGCAGCGACTGGCGGAAGCCTGCGCATTTACTATCGACTAAAAAAGAAGGATGGTACTTATGGGGTTTTCGAGTCAACAGGTCATGCTCACATCGCAACGGCTCGGTTCTCGACGAACCCAAACAACCAATCACATTTTCGCCAGGCAGTTTTTCTCATGTCCAGACCTTACCCAACCAAGAACGCCGAACTACTGGACTCATTCCTGGAGCACAAAATTGAAAACGAGCGTTTGCGTCGTAGGATAGCAGAGCTCCGCAAGGAGGAATATGAAGATGGTGGCGAGGATGCGCAGAGGAACTGGCCTGACGGTCGGTCAGAAATGACCTCCGAAGACGCAACAGTATCAGTATCTGCGGGCACTACGCCACGGCATACACAGCAACAGGCTCGCCATAACAGTTTCGGTGATGTCAAGGGTATTGGCGGCGCACTGCCTACGGATGGCAAACTTGGCAACGCGGTCTCTGGTATACTTAACAGCGCATTGACACGCGAAAACCTTGAAGATTCAACCGCCCGCAATCGACAAGACTCGATCAAAGACAAAATGATGCGCTATGAGGGACACTCACACGCCGAGACGATTGAGATGTTGACGGGACTGCGTTATAAAGAAGGGGAACGAAGCCATGGCTTTTCGTCCAGTAGCGGTAACCCGTCATTAACCAAAGGAGATGCAGGGATTGCAATACCTATCGATCGGGATCCCAGAGTGGGAGCTGACAAGAAGAAAAAAGTCAAAGTGGCCGAGGAATACGTTTGTACGGATTGTGGTAGGTGTCCCCTTTGGCCCTTTGGCATTGGCAGACTCATCACCCCTGGTTTTTGAAATGCGTGTGCATGTCGGATTCTCGCCTAGGACCATTCTAGGCCACACACGGTGCAGGTACACGCCTACCTGGATGCGTAGCAGTAGCTTACTCCCATGCGCTATGATTAGGTACACTTGACTCTCCTGAATGGCGAAAAGGGCCCAGCGGACCAAAAACACTCTGCAATGCATGCGGACTTCGCTGGGCCAAAAAGGAGAAGAAACGAAACCCGAAAACAGGGAGCGGCGGCGGGTCAACGCCTGCTGCTGTAAGGCTCGTAGAGCAATAACTGGTAATATTTACAGCTGCGTGGCCTTTGAGGATTAGGTACACATCAAACATCCAGAGCCAACAAATTATTTTCTTCTTCTTTTTTACCTTTAGCGAGCGAACCGGTAACGACATGTGGGAAGTACACGAAGGGATCATATACCAGGGCATCACGGGGGTCAGGATCACTCCTGAAATTGCGGCGTTCAGGCAGCAAATATAGAGCGGCGTGGTATTTTGTACTCGACTCGTAATCTGACGAGCCTTTGGTACAATAATACTCGTATCTCTTTTCTACCAAGACTTGATATGTTCTTGTTTTTTTTTTATTCTTTTTGCACCCGCACTATGTTGTTTCCACCACTTCATTGGGCTCGCATTCCAGATCCTGGAACGCTTTTTTCCCCCTATTTTGTTCATTACTGCTTGCAAGATACCCCCGGCTTGAGGTACGGGTAGAATTTATCAGAATTAGAATATGTACAAATGGATGTCATCTCGGTATCGGTTGTCCTCGCCACAGGTAGACTTGTCCCAAAAAA
>NC_043741.1:1015527-1037000 GCF_004337985.1 Pyricularia pennisetigena
AAAAAAAAAAAAAAAAAAAAAAAAAACAAAGCTCCTAGAGAGCAAACAATAGTGGTGTATAGACTAATAGGTCGACTACCCCGTCTTGCCCGTCCACACTTTGGCAACCTCTCGGAGTTGGCAGCATAAGGTTCGTCGAGCCGATGGGGTGGAGGCACCTCGGGAAATTGTAGCTACCAACTTGGACTATTTAGATTGGTCTACGTGTAGTAGTCTTAGGAGACTTGCTAGGGTTGGAGTTCTTTGATTCCGGCGTCACGAGCAGAGCCTCTTTGCTCATAGGTATGTATTTCTTTTTTCTATGTCCGAGGGGTATTCCTAATTTTGTATGCCCTCAAGAGATAGACACGTTTGCTTACTTCGCTACGAGTACATGATCGCACGGGAGTGGCCGTCTTGGCGTTCATATCCAGAGAGTCAGCTCGCTCGCCAAAAGCTCCCGACAAGGCCGCAACTCTTAGTTCTTTTTTTTTTTTTTTCTTACATAGACACTCAGCGTTTATCCGTGAGCGAGCCCTTGCTTACAAGTAGATGATCGGGTTATACACAGCCTTTTGCTCTGCATAGTATTATGGCCATGGGGAGTCGGAGAGAGGTGGAATGGGTTCAGTTGAGGGTAGCTTCTTAATTTCGGGTCGCCCACATCGCGGGCATACAGAGTTTCTGGAGGTACGGGTGGGTATTCCGTCGAAGCTATGCGGAAAAAGTGACATGAGGTGAGTACGGGGTATTATTGATTAGACTTAAGTCTGCACACCACCTGCCACTAAGGTCCCTACCTAATATGCCTAACATCAAACTAGTTCCGTTTCTAGCCATGTAGGTACATATGCAGCCGACTGCAGGCAACTACCTCGCGTGCGGGGCAAGTTCGTCTGCTATTTTGCTGCAAAAGTGGCCAGCCACAGGGCAGTTTCGTTTGCTTTCATGTGCCACGTTCAGGCTGAAGATGGGCAAGCTTCATCAGACACCCCCAACGGTCCTGCTCCTGCTGGTATACTTTGGTACTTTGATCGAATAAATTCTGCCGTTCCCATCTCCGGTCAAGTAATCCCACCACCAAAACTGTCTCATCTCATCTCAAGAAGCATAAACGAAAGAAAAAAAAAACCAAACAAAAAAAACATATACAACATACAACTTTCACACGGAATTTTTTCCCATAAAACACCGAAGCCCACCCAATAAGACCGTATTCCGCCCAACAACAACCCCTTTGCGGCAAGGGGAATTAAACCCAAGTACAATAACCGTGCTCGACACCCACTCGGTATACCGCCCATTATTACCCCGGTTCATCAATTATCAATGACATGATGGCATGTGAGTGGACAAACACCTTCGGTCGGGACCTTTCTTGGTCGCTTGGAAAGACCTGTGACCTTGTCCACCGGATAGCGGGGAAACGGGAGTAGGGGAAAATGCTGTTAGTAGAGCTGAAGGTCTGATATATCGGACTTGATTTCCACGAGTGCTTTTCAACAGACCAACGGGATCCGTCAGCCTACAGTCACGAGGAGGACGACGACCTCCGCGGGGCTGCACATGTAGCATCCCGCCACGCGGGCGAATCGGGCGACGTTGGCCTTTTCAGTTCCATCTTGGACACTATCGGTCAGAGGAAGCAAAAGGACGAGATTGACAAGGAAGATGTCGACGAGGCTGGTAAGTTGATGAGTTGACATAGTCCAACCAACGGAAAGAGGCAATCCTGAGTCATCATAAACAATCAAGCGGAAAAAGAGTAAGTGGGTTCGCTAGCTGACCCAAATCGGTCGATAGCGGCCATTAAGAACCACAAGAAATACTTCGCAGGTGACGACCAAGATGACGACATGGACGAGCACGGTATGGGGACTGCCGCAGTCATGCAAGCCCTCAAGATGTTCACCGGCCATGGTGGTCCTGCTGTAGGCGGAGGTGGCATCTCTGGTACCCAGCAGAACGAGTTTATCGGCCTTGCCTTGGGCGAGGCGAGCAAGGTATTTCATATCCTGATCTGTTTCCGGTTTTGCTTCAAGAGGCCTCAAACTCATCACATGCTTTGCCATTCACTTTCGCAGCTCTTCGACAAGAAGGCATCCCAAGGCAAAGTCCCCGAGGGTGCGTCCAAAGAGTCGGCTCTCATGCAGGCCGGGGAGATGGCGCTCAAGTTTTACATGAAATCCAAGTCCGATGCTCCGGCCACCGGACCTGGGGGTGTGAGTGGACTCATGGGGCTTGCTTCGCAGTTTATGAAATGAACTGGCTCACTCCTTGACCAGTCATGATGTCAACGCTGGATTAGAATATACTTACCAGATTGAGTTTGGGAGTATATGCAGTGGCTACCACGTACATCCCAGCTTGATAAACTTGTTCTGTGCCTGGTCGAACATAAGTCATGACTTGAGCCAAGTGCTACTTGCACTTATTCACCACAAGTGGCGATAGGGGACTTGTGGGACGACATTGGGTCTAGAATTGGCGATAAGGCAATATAATCCTCACAAACTTTGAGCTGTCCGATCTTAAGCTCATCAATGTATAATAGGTCAGTTCGGCCCGTGGAGCTTTTAACAGGACCCTGCTTCTGCCGGTGGCCACCTGGTGGAAGCTTGCGTGCAGAGATGCTGCGGTTTCTGTGAGGTGCCGACCTTGTGGGGTTACAGTACGTACCGTAGCTGGGCTGCTGGCTTATCGATTAAGCCAAAAGTTCAAAAATTTGGGTGGGGTCACGGCGCTTCGTCGAATGCAATATTCTCGGAGTTGTTGATTGCCGTCGCAAAGTAGATAGAACTTGTGGATTAAGGTATCGGTCATAGAAAAGGCTTGCGCCTTTCACTCTTGCGACTTAAAAAAAAAATGGATATTCTCAAGGTCCTGTCGCGAGGGACCAAGCAAGCGGCCAAAAAACCAGGAGTCCCGGCAACAATACTGGCCCAAGCCAACATTCCCTCGGCCGGCGTCGAAACGAACCCGCAGTTATACCACGACCATGTCGGCCCGCCGCCCAAGGGCAAGAAACGGAAGCGAAAGTCAAGGACGCAAGATCACGACCACATGGACGATTCTGTAGACGAGGACGCCGAGCTGAGCGACTTTGACTTTTTCGCACCAAAAACGCGGCGGGATTCGGACGTTGCAGGCTCCAAGGCCAGAGCGGCGGACGTGAAGAAGGCGAAGAAAGACACGGCCCAGGCCGAAAAGGCGCGTCCTATCGAGCTGGACGAGTGCAAGAGGATCTTGCGCTCTCACCGTCTCAAGTACACGCTGCTCCCTGTGCAAAAAGCAACGCCGGCAAAGGTCGAAAAGAGCAGCACGAAAAACAAAAAGAAGAAGGACAAGGGAGACAATGCCGACGGTGCTTCTACAATTTCCGCGCAAAGTAAGGGAGACAGGCAGCCCGTATTCCCACAGCCTCTGGTGTCTTTTGGTCAGTTGCGGACTGCGTACCGGATATCCCCCAGGCTGGCCGACAACCTGGCAAAGGGTAGCTACAAGGTCCCGACCGAGGTGCAGCTAGGCGCTCTACCACTGCTTCTACGGCCCGAGTTTGCGCTCTCCCATGAGGGTGACGGTGGAGACAATAATGGCAAAGGGAGCGACGGAGGGGAGGCCTTGGCTATGCTGCAGGGGGCTTCGGCAGGTGTCGATTTCTTGGCCATTGCGCCCACCGGCAGCGGGAAAACGCTGAGCTTTCTACTCCCGGCAATTAACGGGGTGCTCAAGCGAAGGGCAGAAAAGGGGGACACGGGAGATGACAGCTCGCGCGACACAAAACATGCGCTCGAGGCTGTTGTGGTAGCCCCGACCAGGGAGCTCGCTAGTCAGATCGCAAACGAAGGCCGCAAGCTTGCAATGGGAACGGGAGTCAGGGTCGTTCTCATGCGTAAAGGTATGAGGGTTGCTGCTGAGGAGGACAGCACCGAGAACAAGAGTGAAGATCAGGAGGAAGATGTTTTCAAGAGTGAAGATGAAGCTTCGTCGTCAGAGGACGACGAAGATGGAGAAAAATCCGAAAAGCCATCGAAGAAGCCCAACAAGGCCCCAATCACCAAGGCCGACATACTGGTCACAACTCCAATGCTTCTCCTAAACTTGCTTTCCGACGGAACATCAACAACGAAGAAAAAGCTACCCAGCGTTCGATCGCTGATACTGGACGAGGCCGACGTTCTCTTGGACCAATTGTTCAGGGAGCAAACAATGGGGATATGGTCAGCTTGCCGCAATCCGGACCTGCGCGTCTCGTTTTGGTCCGCAACCATGGCGTCCAACATCGAGACCCTCATACTAGACAATCTTCGAATCCAAGCCGGTGACTCTCTGGCCCCTCCACTGATCAGGCTGGTTGTCGGCCTCAAGGACACAGCCGTGCCCAATATATCCCACCGCCTAGTCTACACGGCCACAGAGTCCGGCAAGCTCCTTGCGCTCCGCCAGCTGCTCCACCCTGCATCCTTTTCCACCAACAGCTCGTCAACCACCACACCCGAAGACGAGACGCCGCTGCGACCCCCCTTCCTAGTCTTTGCGCAGACCATCGAGCGAGCCACGGCGCTGCACGAGGAGCTCAAGTACGACATACCCGCCGCGGCAGGTGGCGCCTCGCGCGTCGCCGTCTTACACTCGTCGATGCCCGAGTCGGCCCGCGCCGCCGTCATTCGCCGCTTCCGCGCCGCCGACGTCTGGGTCCTCATCACCACTGACGTCCTCGCGCGCGGCGTCGACTTTGCCGGCGTCAACGGCGTCGTCAACTACGACGTGCCCGGCTCCGCGGCCGCCTATGTCCACCGGGCGGGCCGCACCGGCCGCGCCGGCCGCAAGGGCGGCATCGCCGTCACCTTTTACACCAAGGAGGACATACCCTTCGTCAAGAACGTCGCCAACGTCATCGCCCTGAGCGAGCGGCAGGCCGGTGCCGGCGAGTCGGCCGCCCAGCGGTGGCTCCTGGACGCGCTGCCCGACGTCTCCAAGAAGGACAAGAAGGCGCTGCGCGAAAAGGGCGTCGAGTCGCGCCGCAGCGTCGCCGCCTCCAAGGGCAAGGCTCGCATCACGTCCAAGAGCGCCTGGGAGAGGCGCAAGGAGAACAATCGCCGCGGTGCCATCGAGGGCAGCAAGAGGAGGAAGATTGCCGCGAGGGATCAGGCTGATGATGGCAGTGACGACGACGGCGGCGAGTGGGGCGGGATCGATGGTTGAGGAGGTTTTGTTTGTCAAGACGCCCTTGAGATGCAGCATTTTTCAAAGCAGAGCGAGAACATTCATGTGCTATATTTCACCAAAAACATCATCATGGCCAAAGACGCATCTCGTTTCAAGTGTAAACATGATTACTCATACGTTTAATCCTCCATCTATCAGTTTTTATCGGGCCTTCAACGCCACGACTATGGGTATCTCTTTTCTACAAATTTATAGAGGTGCCGTAAGGATCGTCAAATCCGAAAACAACAGGTAAGCAGTACAAAAAGACAGGTGATCCTGACATTCGCAAACAGGGGTTGCTCAGCGCCGGCAGGAGAATGAAATTCTCTAGGTGGTGTCTATGATAGGAACGGTAAAGGCATTGGGGGACCTCGCATTTAGTTGCCCGAGACGTCATGTGCAGTGGCCACCACCTTTCCAAGCTTCTGGTGCTTGCCCACATCCTTGAAGCCCTCGACGAGATCATCCAGCTTGAAGTCGCTGGAAATATGTGGTGGGAAGGCAACACCCATTTTGAGCACGACCAGCCTGTCCTCTCCGCTGCCGGTCTCGACGGCACCAAATTTGATGGGGACAGGCTCGCCGACTTGGAGCACGTCGGTGGGGTAGGCGATCGTGGCCTTGACCATGGCGGCGGCTACACGGCCGATATAGTCGGCCCAGAAGAGGCTTTGGCTGGTTTCTTGGCCGTGGTCCTTTTTGCCAGCATGCGACGATGAGGGATCATCCGCTGCCGAGACGACGCCGCGGAGACGCTCGTACAGCGAATGGTCGGAGCGTCGGACAACGCCTCCTCGGTAGGCGACCATTGTCACGGCCAAGACGGCACGCTCGAGATGTCCCAGACCGGGACAGTCGGGGTCTCGGGCCAAAGCATGGTGCATAGCCGCCGAGGCGCTGCGCTTCTTTTTCACGTGCGAGTCGAGATTGGTCCAGAGACTTCGGATAAAGAGCTCAGTCAGCCCGAGCGATTCAACAGTGGAGGGGCCCAGCTTCTGGCTTGTCAACGTCTCGGGCAGGGCTTCCTCCAGGATCCGGACGAACGTGCTAGCGGCTGATGGTTGAGCGAGAATGGGAGGGATTTCGCCGCGTCCCAAAAGGGCCAAGGGGTTGCTCTCGCGGATCGATTCGGGGAGGATCGTCATCAGGGCGCCCTCGCGGTTGCCGCCACCACAGAATGTAACCCGCTTGATCTTGGGAACCACGGCACATATTCCATCCACAACCGCACAGATGGCATCGAACTGATCCCGGCGGCGAGACGACATACCAGGAATCTTGCCTTTGTGCTTGTTGTTGACCTCAAGCATCCTCTTGGTCTCTGTAAAGTAGGCGCCTGAGACAAAGTAGGAGCCGACACCGGCAATGGGATGAGGCTGCACCGGGTCGTTGAAGTGGAGCATGCTCCCATAACCACGGAGGCCGCCGCCGAAGACGTACATCTGAACGCCCGGGCCATCCTCGGCAGCGTCTGCAGCGAGGTCAGGCCAGGTCTTGCAAAGGTTGGCAAAGACTTCGGTCAGCTTTTCATGGTAGCTGGACATCTCTGCCTCCCTGACCTCGACTGGCTCGTTCTTGAGGATGTGGATGACCCGAGCAGCGCCGAAAGGCAGACTCTGGCCAGCACGAGCGGCGGCGATACCATAGTGTCTGTTAGGGTTCTTGTCGGAATCGGTAGTGCCGCCTTGGTGAACCCCGGAAGCGTGGCGGACAGCATCGTCCGTATTGAACCAGCTCATCTGCAGACTGCCACCCCCGAGATCGACGCAGAGACCTCGAAATTTGTACGAGCCGGAACGGGCACCCATGCCACCCAAAAACGTCTCGACACCGGGCTCAGCAATGTGACACTTCAAGTCCGGACAGGCTTTGTGGATGGCCTCGAGCATCTCGCCGGCGTTGGTAGAACGACGCATGGCCTCGGTGGCGAACATGAACATGTTTGCCTTGGGGACGTTGTGGCCCTCATAAGCGGTTCTGCAGAACTTGGCCATGGTCTGCGCAACAAGCTCGATGGTGGATGGGGGGAAGCGTTCTTCTCCATACATGACCTTGCCTTCCATCAGCGAGTCGAGGAGAGATATGGGGGCCCGTTCCCGGTGTATGCATGGGAGAAGGCGAGCTGAGCCTAGTGAGAGGTCCGAGACCGAGAAGCGGATTCCATTGCTGTTGATGTTAGCCTGATTTTGGGTATGAGTTATGGGTTCATCTAGGCTATCAGTATAGCCGACTTACCTGCCACAGTCAATGAGCGAGAACAGTTGGTTTGCAGCCTTGGGGTCGTACAAGGGAACCTTTGTCAAGATGTTGTCAAGTGTGAGGATGTCAACATGCGACGGCGGTGAGCTTGATTGGGACTGAGACTGTGCCATTTTGTCTTTTTTCTGCCAGGCAAGCTTGTTAATAGGATTGTTTTTGCCTTCTGTATTGTGGATATGGCAGCAGTCTTTTGTGGTAGTTGCCGAGATGTCCGACTGAAGAACTAATGCAGAGAAACTATAGAGAGAGAGGGAGGTCAAGATGAACTTAATGTTACTCTTTAAATATGTACGAATATATTGGGAAATTAATGTATCGAGAACGGAGAACCAAAGTCCAGAAGTTGGTGATGTTTTTTTTTTCCCCCCCAAGAAAATTCAAGGATAAATATGCCGGTGATGTAATGCAGATATTGCGGGCACGCGACCATTTTATGTATAGGAAGGAGTCACTGCAACTGACCATCCATCGAACAAATATTAAGCTTCGAATTTAAAAAAAGGTAAAAGCCCCTCAAGTATATGGCAGGATGCAATAGGAGAGTATTCGTGTGAAAGAGTATAGAGGTGAATGGTGGAAAGCCGTCAAGTTCTAGGAAAGTGAGTATTAGAAGATATACAGACAGGGGTACAGCCCACGCTTTCTGGCGCGAGGCCATTGTTACGATGTGGGGAAGCCATCCACAGCTTGCCTTGCACGTGCGCCATAACCATTCAACAACACAAACAGGGTATTTATGATAGGCATGCTTGCTCCAAGCGAGGATAAAAGCACCTCGAAATTATAGGGTAGGCGCTTTTCGATATTGCGCCTTTCCAGCAACTTGAATCTTTCGGGCGTGCCTTCCATTGATGGGGATAGGAACTAATGGTGCATGTTGTCTGTGGAGGCATGGATATGGTTGATGGGGCAATAGACTCCCCCTCCTCTCAATACTTTTTTTTTTTTTTTCTGTTCCTTCCCTCCCTTACCTCTAACGGCACCTCGAACGACATGATTCGATCAAGTCTCCTACGCCTGTTTGGTGAGTATTCAGCCAGTCCAGCAACGATGAGGCTTTTGCATTCGACCCGCGACTGGTTGAGTTACACGGTTTGAGTGTGCCTGTAATGCGAGGTTTGCCTTCCAGAGTCGTCAGATTTTTGCCTATGGTCACCCCACTACGCTACTGGGGACAAGTCACACTGATCACATTCCCAACCGCGCCGAGCGCTCTCAGCCAGACTTCGCCTCGGTGCATTCCCTAACGATGCTCAAGTAGCTTAACTCACAGTGGCATAGCCACTTGAGCAGCACAGGTAACATGATACCAGCAATAGTGCTGTGCTCACATGGACTATGGAATAATCACTGACGATGATCATGGATCGGGCCGTGATGCTAACGCACTCGAATCTGAGAGGCGAAACATATGTTTCTTGATTGGTCTTGAGCTACCAACAACTTGTTCAGGGCCATATGGTGAGCCGCATAGAATCAGACATGACGGCACTGTTCTCTCCCTCGCCAGGCCCAAATATGATCGAGTATGGGTCTTGATAAGTTATGCTGCCCTCGGGCAACACCAGGCCATTATTGCCCAGCGCCTCATTCTCTGGTCCCGAAAATTCGATCCTCCGACGTATCGCCAGATTCCACGAAAAACTCGAGTGAGCAATTCCGGCAACGATCCCCGCCGAGAGCATGACCTCATAGTCAACGAGCGCCTGTTGATCCCAGCTGAGACTCTGCAGGGTCTCGAGTTCGGGACCCGTGAGCAAGTCCTCCTTGCGCACGACGACACCATTAAAACCTGCCGAGTTCGCCTTGAAGTCGCTAACATCGGCTTTCGCGGCACCTTGTGTCATGTAGGTGACGGGGATTTGATTCTGTCCCACAAGACGGTTGAAATAGGTTGCCTGTGTCTCGTAGTTTGGCCAATGCATGGATTGGGCGTCGACATCGGTTCTGATACGCACTCCAAGAAAGCTCTTGCCTTCAGCCACGTTGCGGGCGACCTCTTCTCCGGATTGGCCCTTTGGCGGTTTCCTCGGGTCCAGGTCTAGATTGAAGCGCGTTTTCAAGCCGTAAAGGACTGAGCCGGCGAACCGTCGAACGTCATGTCGCGTCCTCAAGAGCCGGCCAAAACTAGTGACGAACTCGACCGAGTCGTGATCCACACTGTACCAAAATGGAGACCACACAAGCTGGATCTTGAGTGGCTTGCGCTTCCCGTCGTCTTCCTTGGAAATGAGCGTCCTCACCTGCTCCCAGAAGCCATCCAGGTCCTCGATGACGGTCGAGCTGATATTGATCCTGGGCGGCTGCAGCTGGTCGAGCTTGACCTTGACGCCGGTCAGGAGCGAGGGGACGTTGTGCAGCGCGTTGATGGAAGGGTACAGCCTCATCTGCGGACAGAACTTAGTGAGGCTTGAGGTGAGGTGGTCGCTGTCGAAAAAATAGTCCAGGCCAACGCCGCGCAGCGGGCCCTTGGCGTTTGGGATCGCCTGGGCAATGTTGTGCTCTGATCTCTTGACGATATCTGGTAGGATGAGGCCGCCAGCTGCGACAAAGATGCTTCCGTGTCAGCAAAAGGGCTATCGCTTTCGGTCTCTGACTACTCTCCAGTGACACAATTTACCTCCTATCTCGATGGCGAATCGGATACACTGTAGATGACCGTTCCTAACCGTTCCAACGCCCTCGGGCACGGCATCGCACTGGACTATCCGGTCCGGATTCCAGCTCCTGCCCGCGCACATGTCGGCGATAGGGCGGCCATCGAAAGCACCACCGTATCCCTCATGGCTAAGAAAATCGGATATGAAAACTCGCTTCTCGCCCTTGAAAGGGCGCGTGAACCGCTCGAGCTTGGACGTGCTGCCATTGCTTGTCAGAAAGACGAATAGCTGTACAATGAGAACAAGAGGGATGACGATTTTTGCTATCTGAAGCCAGTGTATCGAAGCGGCTAGCATGGTGGCGGACTGGTCAAGGCATAGGAAATCTAAACTGGCACGCTGAATATTGTGACGAAAAAGAGGTGCGGGAAACCACACGTCGTGATATGAAGACAGGCGAAAGTCTACCTTTTTGACTAGAACTAATTCTAGCCCACGGCCCAGAAGCCTAGCTCCATCTCGATGATTGACAGATTTCAGCAATCTCTACGGGCTTTTCTCAAATCCAGCACCCCTTTTAGTTATTTTATGTATACGGTTTGGCGTGGCGCGACGGCGAGAAGCCTTGAACATTATGTGGGCGCCAAAACCAGGCCTAGGCCATCGGTTCCGTCCCGCCGGATGGATCGCCCAGCGCGGCTGAGCCATTGCGTGCTGTGATGTGGTGATCCCAATGATTACTGAATAGCTCGTTGCGAACTACTAGAACTAGAATTAGTCTGGGTTTTAGCGCTCAGCTGCCAATTTCCCGACTCATCAGACAGGCTCTTTGGTAGACACAGCTTGACAGAGAGACAGCAAGGCAAGTGGGTTGCGGAAATGATAAAAGACAGCGTGGTTCGGGATTAAATAATACTGCTTTCAGCCATGCGCGTCAAATAACAAACGCCACTGTCGCGACTTTCAAGCCATACTTAATTTCAAGTATCTTGAGACCTTTTGAGGTCTGCTGTGCATCTATGGACAACTTTGTACTTAAAAGTGCTTTTGCTGTGGTAAACCTTGTTTGGGCCGCCCGCTCGACCTGACCAAGGAACAGGGAACATGGTACCGAAAGCTTGCAGCGATACATATGTATGTATGTACTGTACAGNNAATGTGCTACAATATGAGATGTTGACAAATGTTTAACAAGATTCTTTGCCCCTTCTGTTCAAAGCCGTCGGGTTACCCTCGAGAAGCAATAGAATCGAACACTCAGGGATTCTGTGGGCGCATAAGAAAGCTTGCGCCCACCAGTTAGTTACCTTGCAAAAAAGACCCGCCCAGCGCCTGCCGGATCGGATCCTACTGCTTGGCGGGCCGATCATGGGCTGCACCCAGTACTGTACGGTACACGGGGCCCGTAACCTTTTTTTTTTTTTTTTTTTTCTTATCCATCGCATTTTTACAAGGTAACAGCCCGTTCAACTTGAGTTCGTATCAAACCATCAGCAGTAGACCGCCTTTTTGACATCCACCCTTATGACCCCGCCTATATACTACAGCAACTCTTTTTGATAGCCGATCTGCCCGAGTTTGATACACCAATGTCACTGTACTATCCCGTATGTCGTTCGACGAGGAGTGCAGTGGGCCAAAAGGGTTTTTTTCCCTAATTTGTGTGGGGGTAGGAATTACTACATACAGGGTGCTGGCTTCCAATGAGCCTGAAATGAGATGGGTTAGGATTTACACTGCTATCGGCGCCTCCATCACGATGCCAACTACACACCAGACCAGGCGGCCAGCAGGGTATCATCGCGGCAAAGTCCCGGCGGGAAGGAATCTTTGAGCTTTGGGAGAGTAAACCATTGCCAATCAATCACTGGTATGGAAGACCGCATGGGAAGTTTTGTTTCCCGTTCATTTCGATTCCTTTCCCCCCCTTCCCTCACCCGCTTCCCGTTCGTTGCACGACATGCTCGGGCTGTTCCTGGCATCTAGGCCATGCCCAATTCTCTCAAGATACGGGTGTGGCGTGCAGTGCACGCGTGTATTTGCCAAGTAGCCTCTCGGCACGGCAACTTGAACGTGTTAGGTGAGACATCAATGGGCGGGTTCCAGTAGAGGTTATGGGGATTTTCCCAAGGATACCTACCTTGGTCTGGCACTAGTCTAGCATTAGGTCGAGTTCTAGAACTAGAAACCAGACTGGATACGGTGGTAACTTGATTTTTTTTAAAATATTTTTTTTTATTGCACATTGAACCCACTCCAGCTCCAGCGAACACCAGCTGCAGTTCTATAGCACTGATTATTACCTATCATGAGTTATATGCGGACTTCAACACCAATGCGGCCTGGACAGCAAAGCGGGGCCATTACCAGATAGTCGTTGCATCAGCGGCAAGGGACTTGGGAGTAGCAAGGCGCCTGCAAGGATAAGCTAATTACTGCATACACTGAAAGCTGTGAGGTGATATGCCCGAGGTAGCATTTGACGCACAGTATGTGGAGACAGGACAGTGCAAATAAATCTTTCTCTTTCTGTATCTCTCTCTCTCTCTTTTTTTTTCTCCACAAGGTTTGCTTGACGCGTCCAGTACGCGAAAATTCGCAAAACACGTAAAAAAAACAAGTTGTCGGCTCAGCCAATTGGATTAGGCGCTCTGACGTGCACCAAGATTTACCCAGCTCCCAAGTCTAGACTCGTTTGTCGTTTCGCATCCGGCAAAGCAAGCATGTAGAGATTTCAGCTATGACGTTTGTTTACAATGATCCAACCTTGAACAAGCTCGTTTGATGAGCTGACGGGGGGAAAAAAAGAAACAAGAGGAAAAAAAAGAAAAGACTTCGCATCATTACCCCTTACAGGAAAAGTCGTTGCTCTCAAAAGTCTAAAAACCAGTCTGTGTGCTGTTCCGTTTCTTTACCCTGCATTGGTCTCTTTGGCTGTCGTATTTGAGGGGACCAATATTCATTGGATGATGTCCCTGACGTGAAGGATAGTCAAAACGAACACACCAAAAAAGGAACAAGTGCGTCGTTTGCGACGACGCGACAAACTGCCGGTCGACCTTCCAGCCACTGGGCTGCCACAAAGCTTGGGCATCTTGAGATGAGACGGCGCAATGCATGCCCTTGCATGCTCGGCTCGTACCATATCAGGTTAATACGTGTGACGGGCTAAGGCATGCAGAGGGATGAATGGCTGTAACCTACCAATAGCAGAAGATACACAGACATACAGACGCATGAAAGCGATAGGTGTTTGTTGAATTCAAAGGTAGACAGACAGCATACACACGCTGAGGGGAGGTGAGGGGTCACGATATCCAAGCCAAAGACTTGGAGCTTGGGGATCGAGGGGAAGAATACGATAGGCTCATAATTCACAAAGACCAGGGTGATGGCTTTTCGAGTTCGAGCCTAGCGATGAAAACGGGCCCAAGCTCCCCCTTCCTTTCCTCTTTAGCCATCATGCCAGGAGGTAAGCTAGGGAGGTAAGTAATTGTTATTATTAAGTGTTTAGTATGAGAAGCTGACGAACAACCGTCTGCAATCTGATCGACGGAACAAAACCCTAGCGTACAATGAAGGAGGGTAGATCGGGACCCACGTGGGCTTTTGCGCAAAAAATGGAAGTCGAAAGAAGAGACACCACAATTGGATGATGATCTTTCTCGAAGCGTATGCGTTTAGTCTTTGGATTTGCATGGTATTAGGCCTACCCCACCTGAGGTACTCAGCAAAGAAACGGCTGTGCATTGAGGGGAGGTGAAGCATATTAAGTACCTTGTGATACAAAACGCAAGCTCTTTCTTAGCAAAATTCATTATTGCTCCATTTACTGAGCTTTTTGACAGAGGTAATTAACTGCAGGTGGTCTCCTTGCCGACCCCGTTGAATTACCTAGAAGCCTAGCAAGTTGTTTTCTAGGGTCCAATAGCCCGGGCGCTTACAGTAGACGGGAGACCTTGTTGATGGGAGTGGAGGGGCGATTGCATCGTGCTGGGTACTTCGTACATGATTAAGGGCTGCATCTGGAGTGATGGGATGGATTCCCAGGCTGAGCCATGGTCCCGTGTCAATCTGGGCGTTTATTCTCAATGTTGGAAAGCAAAAGGGCCCAATCCCCAACTCTGGTTTAAACATGCTAGAGTGGACTGGTTCCTCATATCAAATGCTATCGGTAACGTGGACGACCCGACACTTCCAATCAAGCCCTCAGCGCTAACAAACCCAAGCAGCAGATGACCAGGCCTGCCTGCTACAGTGTAGATAGAACCCTCGGAAACATCTCAGGACGGAGTTGCAGTTATAAGTACAAGGGAACTTTGACGAGAACAAAAGAAGGATGCAGAACAAACAGATAGAACAGAGCATTATCATTCCCAGTATCACCAAATTCTCGGGAGCCCCGAATGTCTATCGAGCGTTAATTAATTATTTGACTGCTCCTCTGCCAAGTTTGGACTTTCTCTCTTAACTCTGCTTGTGACTCGAGCTTTCAGGTTCTGCAAGATAGAGTGGAGATGCGAGATAATCGATGTGGGCCATCACAGTGCATCCTTTTTCAATAACCGCCTTCCTACCTGCCAATGATGCCATGGCATGGATGGCTGGCCCAGGAAAGCCTGGGCTAACCACTGCACATGGAGTTCCCTTTTGGAAGTTTTGGTTCCATCTGAACCCCACTTAATCTTTTTTGCGCGCGCAAACAACAGGCACATCCCCCAGTGTCAATCCGGAGACCGCTGCAGTGCAGCCCCGGGTGGCTGCGCGCGCCCCATCGAGTCGCTCGCCTGCCTTGTCCTCCCTGTTGCACCTCCCCCCCCCCTTCCTCTATCTCATTTGCGCCATCCGCCCACCCCCATCGTCTCCCCTCTCCAAGTTCATACCATGAATTTTGTCAAGTTGATTCGAGTGAGTTTTCTGCGTTGTCGATGAACAGAAACCTTGCGCATCAAATCGTTTTGGCCGGTTGTTCTCTCTGCCGCTACCATTTTTATTTTATTTTTTGGCTGAGCCGCTAGTTCTTAGATGCTCCCCCACAATTTGCGACTGTTGAATTTACCGTTGAATCAGATCATCTGCATCCGCTTTTAGGGCGGGGAGGTGACGTACAAAATCGATCAACCAGCATCGCTGTTTGCTTAGGACAAGAAGGGGGGGAAAAAAGAAAGAAAAAGAGGTCAAAGCACAGGTGTCAGTAACCGCGCCGATTTGTTTCGCGACTTCCTCATAAACCGACCTTTGGTAAGCCACTGGTGTTCATCGACCGCAGAGCCCCGGCGCCTTTCACCTTGGCCTCACCAACCGTCGCAGTGGCGCATAAAGCTCCCGCTAGGTTTGGGTCGCAAGGACCTTCAGCGGCACCACACGACATTCAGCCAGCCATCCAGTTGAGGATTTTGTTGGCCCGGTACGGAGGCTAGCCGTGCGCGCTCGAGCTGCCTCTGTCTACCGCGATACAAAGGAATAGCATCACCAGGATCCCGTGCAGCTTTTCACACTTGGTTTTCTCAAGTAGCCGTGGATGCGGAGGCTATTCTCAACTTAGCTTCGATCGGAGTACAAACTGTACATCAACAATCACTTTGCCATCAGCTGTTCCCGGATCCAGAGTCCCTCACATGCCCGCCTGTATCTGCGCTACGCCCCTACAGTCCACTGGTAGACTGGCCCGCTCGCTGTCACAATGACATTGCATCCCATATCAACTCGTTTCCCTCCCATGGGGGGATCAGCCCGGTGTGCGACACCCCATACGCCTGAGCCGATGGATCAAGGGACCGATCATCAGTCGAGGACTCCCTCTGCTCCAAGGCCGCGCCTGAGGCTCAAAAGGAGGATGGTTCCGCAGGCACTCACCGCCCCGACGCAGGACTTCCTCGCCTCTGTTAATGCCGCCGATACCCCGATACCCAGCATAGAGGAGCCTGATGTCGTCCCGAACGATGTGGAAATATCAGACGGTATTGATCTGATGGCCAGCCTGGCTCGTCCATATGCCCAGGATCGCAACTTGCTGAGCATTTCATGCTACGACGATTTCCCACAACCCAAGACCCCCGCGCCCGCAGACATTCCATCGCTTCCGCCACGGAGATATCCAGACTGGTCAGCTGGGTCATCTTTCGGCAGCTCAACGGAAGACGACGATGACGACAATTCCAGCACCGAACCGGATTACGAATCCAGCAGACCATCGACATCCCGCTCCACCTATACCAACACGTCTGTATTCAGCCGCATGTCTCACTTTTCTGACGACCAATGCATGAGCCCAGAAGGGGATTTGCCAAAAGCTGCCCACCACGACTACGATGATTTGCCGCTTGCTCGGAATGCGGTTGGCAACGGCCAGACAATACGCCCAAAACGCCACAGAGCTCCTTGGACCAAGGAGATGGACGCCCATTTATGGACTACGTTTATGACTTATCTACAGGACCCGAGAGTCACTCCGTTTAGGACTGGAAGAAGTTGCGTGCCACCTCATGGTGTGTGCACTCGCGTTGCTCGTGAGGCAAAGCGGAGCTGGAGGGGCTCCAAGGCCATCAAGAAGGTTGACAACTCTACTGCAGCTGCTTCCAGGCTTCAAAGTGGGAGTGTTACCCCGACTGCAAATCACACCGCGGCTTATATCGAATGGCCACATACTTGTGCCGCTACGAGGACTCACTTTAGAGACCTTTGCAAGCTCCAGCTAGCTACTCCTGCCCACCCAAGCTTCAGGTATTTGTCAAGAAGCCCAACACCACTTACACACACGGCTGCTCGTCACTGGAACAGGCGCTCTACGCCCGCCCGTTCATCATTCGCAACAAAGGATATGGGCTTGTCGTTAGCCGTCAGTACATCTGAGATAATGCAGCCGTATGGGCCGCTCGCACAGCTCACGAGTTCTGTAGAAGCTCCAGAACCAACACCAACAGAGCCTGACCCTGCTGTTCTCGACAGTCTCACTCAAGATTCACAATCGCTTCGTTCAATGTATCCCGATATCTCGGAACCGCCTCGAGGCAAATTGGGGTCTCCATTCACACCAAAAAGTTATGGTCCAAGCTCTTCCTTCGTCTTGTTGTCGGAGGCCATGGGCGCTGAGAGCTCTCATCAGCCACACACAGTAGGGCCACGACGAACTTTACAATCGCCACCGCGTATGAGCCGCACCAGCGTGGCGCGAAGACGGACCATAATTGGCAACAAGCCACCACGTGACCTTCGTCACTCGCGGAAACGTGGAAGTTTGGGTAACGATTTTTGGACCGAGCCAAGTCGTTCCAACGGTGCTAGCACTGCGCAGGATAATGTTTTACCGGCTTGCCGTGTCCGTGGAAAGAGTTTCCTGGAGGCGGCGTTGGCCCGGTTCCGGCCCACAGGGACAGCTGCCGCAGAGTATAGCTCTACGAAATCAAACAACAGGGATGAGCTATTTATACCACGCTACACAGGGTCACTAGGCTCCCCACTACGCGCGGAGAGCGAAAAACGAGCAGCGCGACTCCCTCCGTCGACAACAGCGCCGGAACTTTTGCGCATAGCGGCAACTGAAGCTCCTCCGCGATTGGGTTCGCCGTTTTCCCTAGCACCGAACGCAACGTCTCTAAGTTTTCCAAATCGGCTCTTCGCGGCCAGCAGCGCAAACGATACCCCCCACAGGGCTCGTGATCGGCTGTTCAAAACTGTCCAACAACCATCATCCCAGGCCGTACAGGCTGCGAGGGAACCGCCAACTGAATCGTACGTCAGGTTGACAGGCGCTACAGGGGCTACCCGCGAGCGCGGCGGGGCAGACAGTCTCTCGCAGAGACTGGCTTATGTCGATGACCGTCTGAAGGTGATCCGCAGCCGCAATAACCAGGAGGGACACGAAGACACAAAGCCTTTTTAGCGATGACTACAGCTCAACATCAAGCTCCTACTCTACACTTCGTCTTATCTTTCTTTTGTCATATCTTACCATTCTTCCTCGCATTTCACAGACTCTTTGTAATGCTTTTCATGTTAGTCATGAAGTATCTTTTTTCTTTTTTTTTCTTTTTTTTTTTTAAGCCACGACATATTACTGTTTACTTGCCGCATATTATGACGCTGTGCGATGTGATTCTGGTTGTTGGACATGAGAGATACCCCGCCAAGGTGATCCCTTCATCCAGGGAGGTGGAAATGAGGAGGGAACCTGGTCTGTTGACGTTTTTGTTCGTTTCTTTTAATTCTCGCTATCTATTTATTTTGGTGTTGTGAGCTTATTCCGTCATGGAAGGGCTTATTTTGTTGCAGGATTAGCTTTTTTCAAAGTGAACATCTGCTGTTCCGTTTCACTTGGCACAACACATGGTGTCGAGTGAGCAAGTTTGAATATCCCCGTGAGCGTCAGGCATTAGGGGACAGCTTTACAATTTTTTTTTTACTTTGTTCGGCATTGGCGCGGTCCGACGGACGGCGGTGACCAGCGAGTTCCGAGAGTGTACTCTGGATTCTGGTGGTCTTCGCAGTTTTGTGGAGGGGAACGCAATGCACGGTACGATATGACGACAGATACGATTATTTCATGCATAAATTCGTTACGTTCGAGTTCCAGCCACCAAGTCATTGTTGCCCTTTTGTGTGTTTTCCCCCTCGTTGTTTACTTGCTGTACACAGTACATACCATCTGCCTTGCTTCAGACAAGGTTCGAGACAGGTTGCCCTTGAAGTTCACGCAGGACTGTTGAATATTTGTGCAAAGGCTCATTTGTTTCGCTAAATATTATTGGCCGCCAAATCTTTTGTGCATACTCTCTCTTGACAAGATAAAAGATTTGAAGTTGGCGTTCGACATCTAATAGTAATCTTTTATTCCTTCGACAAAGCTGAGCTGGGGAAAGAAGGGATTAATGATGAGAGGGGGGGCTTGTACATCTATCTGCGATTGAAGATTGCCCGAAACGGCTCGAAGATATGATGAAATGAACATGAGAAGAAAAGAAGAGTTTGAAATTGATGCCTCATTTGCGGATCGAATCCTCTTCTCTTGTTGTAATTGTAGGTAGTCAATACCTAGGTACTTTGTATTTAAAGAAACGCAGGACTATTTGCCCATTGAGATGGACATGACTTGCCGACGGAGAGGTCCATCCGGTGAATCCGAGGGTAACCGTGGGGACAGTGCCTAGGCTTTTCCCCAGATAAAATACTCCGGTCGAGCCAATTAAGACATGACTTGTAGAGCAATCTGGCCGGGGCCTAGGACCCAGAATCCAAAAAAAAAGGCACCGAACCTAGCCTTGACCTCGTGTTGTGATGCAAAAAAAAAAAAAAAAAAAAACCACGGGAGAATTGGAAGGCTAGCAAGGCTAGCTCCAACAATAATACAACAAAAATAACAATAATGCAGACTGGGATCTGGCTAGATTTTTCTCCATACTGAATGAAGCAAATCCAACGTCGACCTTGACTCAAATAAAAATGTTGAATGTTGTACTACTGTACTTATACGCACTGGTCTTTCTAAAATGAGTAACCATCTTTCATCTTGATACCAAGTTACAGGGAACCTAATAGTGGGCCATCCACTGTGCCCTCGACGACAACAACTCACAAGCTCCCCCACAGCGAGAGCTCTACGGGAGGTGAAGAGAGTGCTGGGAGCCTCAACGGCGGGGGAGCTCTTTTTCCCCCCAAACTTCTCTGTGAGCAGCTCGCTGGAAATCCGATTGTCTTTGTTGCTCAAACAGCTTCTTTCGCAGTTCGCAGTTCGCAGTGCCTTATCCAGCCCGCTTCCCTCCCAGGTCAGCAGACACCGCAATTCGACACCCGAAAACGCCGTTTGTCTTGCCCGCCTTTCGTGGCCTATTCGACGGTTCCAGTCATCCCCCTCCCACACACACACACACATACGTACGAACAATCGGTAAAAAGATGGTCGTCACACATGGCCGCCATCGAGGCGCCATGCAACAGGGCCTCCGCAGCGTATTACCTCTTGTTTTAGCAGCTTGCCTCTTCTTCGGAGCAGCCAATGCCTCTGTCGGTGACAGGTTACCGGAATTCCGGGAGTGCGTTCAGGTGTGTTTGTCCCCAGCAAGCACTCTTCTCGTCCCTCGATCTGTGATAATGCCAAGCGTTTCCAAGCAATGTCTCTTGCTGACACTCTTCACCTTTGGGGCGGCTTGGCTCGTCTAGGTCTGTATGCACGAGAACTGCGAATCTGGCACGCTTGCACACAAGGTCGAGACACGTCCGTGGCCACCCCCAATCCGTACATATACATACACATAGAAAAGCGCAACGAAAAAAAAAAAAAAAAAAAAAAAACTCAGGCTGACAGCTTTCACCCTACTCCGGCCTTCGACGGAGCAAAACAAACCCAACCCCAATAAACAGCGCTCATAAACCGTCTCCTCTTGTGGACCTGCCCGGCCGAGTGCGACTACACATGTCAGCACATCATCACCAGCGACCGCATCGAGTCTGGCCAGCCCGTGGTCCAGTTCCATGGAAAATGGCCCTTTTACCGCGTCCTGGGCATGCAGGAGCCATTCTCGGTCATCTTTTCGGCCGGCAACCTCTACGCCCACCTGCTTGGCTACAGGTGGCTCCGGCGCTATATCCCCGAGTCGTACCCGTTGCGCAAGTACTACATCGGCTTCTCCTTTGCCGGCATCGCCTCGTGGCTCTTTAGCATCATCTTCCACACCCGCGACACCAACGCCACCGAGCAGCTCGACTACTTTGCCGCCGGCGCCAGTGTGCTCTACGGTCTGTACCTAGCCGTCATCCGTATTTTCCGCCTCGACAGGCCCGGCTCCGCCGACGGCGGCAAGACGCCCACGAGCAGTAGTGCCTCCTCTTCGTCTTCGCCCTCGGCCGGCAGCACGCCCCGCGCGATCCGCCTCTGGACCGCGGCGTGTCTGACGGCCTACGGCTGCCACGTCGCTTACCTCAAGCTCGTGCGCTGGGACTACGGCTACAACATGGCCGCCAACGTCTGCGTCGGCCTGGCCCAGAACGTCCTGTGGAGCGCCTTCTCATACCGCAAATACACGAGGGAGGGCAGGACCTGGGCCACTTACCCGGGCCTGGCCGTCGCCTGGATCATGCTAGCCATGAGTCTGGAGCTGTTTGACTTCCCGCCGCTGTGGGGCGCCCTCGACGCTCATGCGCTGTGGCACCTGGGCACCATTGCGCCTGCTGTTCTTTGGTATAGGTAAGAAGAGAGGATAATCCGTCTTTCCCCCCACCCCCCCTTTTTGGTTCTGTGGGATCCTCGATTGCTGATATTGACATGCTTTTTGTTTGGTTAGTTTTTTGGTCAAGGATGCTCAAGACGACATGGCTGCAGCAGAACGATTCAAGGATTAAATCTGGGAGAGGGGGCACGGTTAATGTACAAATACGTTCAAACCAAAAACAGTGTCATCTCGTGTGTTGATCTTTTTTTTTTTTTTTTTT
>NC_043741.1:1037453-1088370 GCF_004337985.1 Pyricularia pennisetigena
TTTTGAAAAAAAAATATATATCTATAACAATAATGCGCTCCTCCATGGAGGCGCAATCCCGCTGCACCAGATACATGGATATATGATGATACGCGAGGGCAGGGGGAAATGGACAAAGTCACCATATACCATTTGACTGATTCCCAATCTCGTCGTCATTACAGGGGGTCGCTAATTAATAGTCTTGCGATACTCTGTTTTTAGAAAGTGGCGGTAGAAAACGTTAACCCTACCACGTTATCTACACCTTTCAAAGCATCAAGTTCCCTTCCAAAAAAAACCCCGGCGCTTGTTTGTATTGATCGCCCTCCATCACTCCTCAAGATCCTCCAGAAAATGGTGGGCTTAGGCATCATTCACCCAGTTCCAAGCACGTAGCAACCGAAGCGATCCAAATGGTGAAGGCTCATCGACCACAACAATCGGCACAGGCCTAGTCTGCTAATCTTCGTCGGTCATACGCCAGACGTTCGGCCCGGCCTTCTCCACGCTATCCCGCAGTTTGGAGATCGCCGCCGAACGCTTTTCCAGACGAGCACGGATTTGCTTCTTGTCATCGTCGCTGTAGCCGCTGAGCTTCTTGCGGGGAGAGTTGGTAATCGACCGGGCGGGGCTGCCGTTGTACGAGGCGACTGAAGATGTCAGCGCCATGGAGGCACCCATGAGCGTCGACGCACCCGGACTGAAGACGGACCGCGAAAGACGATGCTGATGTTTCTGCGGGGTTGAGAAGGGAGAGTTCTCCCGGCTGCCGTTGGCGGTCCCGAGCCCTTGCTGTAGGCGGAGTTTACGCAACTGATTCTCCAGCACGTCCACATCACCGCTGCGCTTCTCCGCCATGCTGGTCATCTTCATGATGGTACGCAGGACAGCGTCGACGGTCGGCACTGCATTGGCGCCCGAGCCTGCCCCACCGACCGATCCATTCCTCCGGGCGTCGAGCCCACCAGCCGTCGCCATCTTGGCGCGTAGCATAGTCAGCGATTCTTCGGCCTCGGCTAGTAGCTTGGAGAAGCTCGTGAATTGCTTCCTCAAATCGGCTTGCTGTGCCGCCTGTTCTGCACTCAGCGGAAGAGATCGCAAAGCGTCAGCTTGGCTCGGGTCTATGCGAGACATGATGGTTTTCTTAATATCCATCTCCTTGATTCGCAACCGGGCTAGTCCCCTGCTCAGCTCCTGGCAGGCCTCGATGACCTCATCCACATTCTTAACGCGGCCATCCTCGAGCTCCACACGCAGCTCCTGGTCCAAGATAGTCCCCACGTCTTCGGCATCGCAAAGAATCCAGTCGTCCGGAATCTCCAAGTCTTCCCTTGTCTTGCGCGGCGTTCCCGGAGCCCGAAGCTTGCCCATGTGGCCAAGAATGTACTCCTTGAGGTGGCGAGCGTTCAAACCAAGCGTGTCCACCATCCGGTTGATATCACGGTACATGGCTTCTGCTTGGGCGGGAACGGTCCTCCCAGCCTCCGGAGCACTGCCAGTGTTCGGCGTGAACTCGGCAAGCTCGAGCGTCGGTTGTGGTGGAGCATTCAACAGATCTTGCTTCCAGTCGTCCTCCTGATCGTGTAAGACTTGTGCTTCATCCGCCTCTCTCCTGGCCTGTGACCTCCTCTGCTCCTCCACGTTCGGGTCTGGCGTGTGACGACCAGGCTGTTGACGCGACATGCCACTGATCCCGAAATTGCCCTTGCTCCTCCCCAGGATTGATGATGCCATGGATGAAGCCATACCAGCGCCAGGGGCACTAACCGACCGAACCGAGTCGGATCTGATGACTCTCGGGGGCACAGCACCGCGAACCGGACTTGGTGACCTGGGGCTCGTGGCTACGGGTTGCGGGAAGAGAGGGGCGTTGCGGCTCATCTCACCAAACAGGAGACGGGATCCTGGCCGTGGTTCATCGGCCGGTGTGTGCGAGAAAATCCCACCCACGGGGCCACCAAATGAGCTCTGCGGAGTGTAGCCTGGTGGACTGAGGTCCTTGGTAACATCGACGCCGCTGCCTTCGCTATCGGGAGCAGATCCTTGATCGTCTTCATCGCCTTCCTGCTCTTCTTCTTCTTCTTCTTCTGAGAGCTCGTCTTCGTCGTCACTGCTGGGCATGGGCTGCTCCGTCGCTCCCTGGTTCTTGAAAGAGAACTTGGGTGATGACACGCCTGACTTCAATGGCTTTGGCTTGTCATCCGTAGACACAACGCCCGGGGGTAGTTTGAGATCTGCCATATTGTACTTGGATTTCTCCTTGACCGGGTCTGGGGGTAGTGGTGCATCATCGGGTGTCGCTGATAGCTCGCTGTTTGGGGATTCTGCAGGCAAAGAGGTAAAGTCAGTAACCTCTCGCTGGGGATGTGATGATTCTATGTGTTCGGGTATCCGAGGCGAAGCGGCGGACGACCCAGAGGATTCGGAGAGCGTGAAGGTCGTCTTACTGGTTGATTCCGGTGGTAATGGCAGGCTGGCCTCGGCAGCCTTCTTATCCGGTGTTGACGGTGCCGCATCGGGCTTCTTGACTGAGGAAAATATTGAAGAGGTTTGCGTCGGCGCACCAAAGATGCTGCTTGTGCCTCCTGGAGCTGGCTTGTTGCCAAAAATGCTTCCTGTGGATGTTGTGTTACCGAAAATCTTGCTAGGCGCAGGCGAAGAGCTTGGCGTTGTCGATGCCCCAAAAGTTCCGAATGGGTTCTTCTTCTCTGAAGCTGGGGTGGCATCGGGCTTAGAAAATATAGATTTTGGCGGCTCATCAGGTTTTGTGGAGCCAAAAATTGACTTCGTCCCGGAACCAAACAAGCCAGGCTTGTTGCCGGAACCAGCGAATGGGTTGGGTTTCTCCGTTGCCGCAGAGGGGGAAGCTTTTGCCTCCGACGGTGGGCCAAATGGGTTGGGCTTGTCAGCTGCAGCAGGTGGAGAGGACTCTGCCTGCTTGGATGGTGCCCCAAATGGATTGGGCTTGTCACCCTGGGCTCCGGATATGGTCGGGGCACCGAATACCGATGAACCGGGGGTAGACGAAAATATGCTGGTGGGCTTCTCCACGGCTGCTGGGGTGACTGCTGCTGAGATTTCGGATTCCATGTCGGCATCTTTGCTCTCCTCTGTCGCCGGTGTCTTGGCTGTGTCTCCAAGCGAGAGGCCGAATCCTGAGCCAAACAAAGAGCCACCACTAGAAGTAGTCGGCTTTTCGTTGTCATTGGCCGTCTTGGGGTCTGCCTTGAAGGTTGTACCAAGCACAAAAGGCGATGATCCAAATGGCGTCGACCCTGTGTTTGTCTTGGAGGCTGGAGGTGGGAAGGAGGTAGTTTGGTTCATGCCTGTGTCTTGTGAGGTGGAAGCAAAAGAACCTGACGGTGCTCCAGCTCCAAAGATGCTACCACTGTTGTTACCACTGCCGCCACTGGCGAGTGAGCCAAAGCCGCCCTTATTGGCAAAGGCCGAGAATCCACCGCCACTGGCTGGAGTAGAAGTTCCGCCCCCAAAGATCTTACCAGTTCCGCCAGACCCAGTGGAGCCGAGCCCCGACTGTCCAAAGGCAGGTGATGCCGCTGAGGTGCCTCCGGTAGCCCATGGAGACGATTTAGCCCCCAAGCCACCGCCGAGTGCCGAAGACTGTCCAAACGCAGGCGCGGCAGATGCGCTCCCCAGCGTTGACGTCGAGCCGAATGCAGGAGTGGCGGAAGTGCTACCAAGCGCTGAGGTAGACCCAAACGCCGGTGATCCAAAGGCGGATTTCCCACTGTCTCCCCCAGCACTTCCAAATGCAGTCTTACCGAATGCCGGGGCGGTAGAAGGGGTGGCGGCTGCAGATGAACCCCACGGGGATGGCTTTGCGCCGAGCGCAGAGGAACCTCCAAAACTTGGGCCAGGTGTTGGTGATGCCCCAAAGGCGGATGTGGTCGTGGTGACGGGGGTGGCAGCGGTGGCAGTACCATTCGTACTTTGGGCCGCTGCCATACCCGGATATGTAGTACCCTGTCGGATAGATTCGTTGTAGACAATCCACCAAACCGACAGGACGCCCTCGTTGTTCAAAGCCCACAGACCAGGGAGGGGTCCCGGAGACTCATCCATCTCGTCTGTTGGGATGGGCTTGTATACCTTGTCCTTGCTGGATAGATCAAGCGCCGTACCAATGGGGAACGTGTCCATGTAGTCTTCGCCCATTGGCAATTCTGCCCGTTTTGTGTCATCAGCAAACTCCGTGGTAGTGAAGACGTTGGTGATCTTTTCAGCAGAAACGGTCGACGTAAGCGGAGCTTTTGACCTTGTCAATAGTCCGATAGCCTCTCTACAAGTGGATGAGACAAGGAGAACATCTTGGAGATCAGGCGGGAAGTCCTTGAGTCTCAAGATTGTGTGGTGAGGTTTCTTCTCAGAGCCGAAAGGTTCAACCGGATCCGTCAGCTTTTGAAAGACGTAACTCGCCGGACTTCCTTTCTCTTGGTGCCTCGTGATAATATTGTATGTCGACGGCCCATCCCCGTTTGTCACGTTGTGGACAACGAGAAACACATTGTTTTCCAGCCATGCGACGGAAGCAACTGTGAGAGGTCGGTTAGCTACAAAATCTCGGGACACTGTTGTTTCTAAGGGAGGCAAGCAATGCCTGTTAACAGTAGGCTTACCATGATGATTATCAAGGCCACTGGGTTTTGGTATGTTTGCCTTGCTGGTTCCGTCTGGAGTCAACTGTTCGAGGGTTCCATCGGCAAGACCTGCCACAAGCTGTTTGCCTTTGGTACTCCAAGCTGCACTTGACACGCCCGCCTTCATCACAGGACCGCTAGGACCTGAGACCAAGCCTCGCTGCTTCAGATTCGCCACGAGTAAGTTACCGTTGTTTGTGACAACCAGTACAAGCTCGGCCATATCGGGATTTGGATTCGGAAGAAGGGTGCGCAGAGACTCGCCGCTAGTGGAGATCTCCATCACCGGCTGGGTCGATCCTTGTGATACAGACTGGACATCGTACACCGCTAGCCCGCCACCCGACTCGGCAGATATGATGAGGTATTGCTCATCACATGTGAATGCAAGTTGTGATATCCTCATGGGTAGTGGGAGTTTTGCCTGCGGCTCGAACGGCCGCACCTCGCTGTCGCCAACCTTGGCCGCTTGAAACGCCTTCCGTACGGATTCCGTTGTCGCTATGTGGACAGCGTCTGGACCGGCGGCGGCCACAAGGCCTTTCTTCGACGCGATGCTTATCAGCGACGCGGTTGGCGCAGGCTGATCGGTCCATTTGGACGTCAGCTGGACTCTGGCATCGCCCGCAAGCGAGAGAAAGCCCAGGTTTTCTGTCTGAATGAGCTCGAGATCGGGCCCTTGTGTAGTCGAGCCTGCAGCCCCTGTCGCCGCTCCCGATCCGGCTCCTTGGGATGCGCCCGTCAGGGCGCTGGACGCATTGCCAAAGCTGAAGGCCATGACTGTTGCGAGATAGCCGCCTTTAGGTGGAGTAGACCAGCGTCTCATAAAACGCCTGCCCGTCGCATTTGAGAAATTCGCGTCGCTCGGCTTGGCGTGAACAAACTTGTCGTGGTTTGGTCCTGCCTGGACGGTATTGGGAGAAGAAATGCGAAAGATCAACCGCGAAGCTCGGGGAGGTCGTGTTTTTTTTTTCCCTGGTAGAAGCCAAAGGCAATCACTAGAAGACTTGCTCAATGGCAATAGATGCGCGTCGATCTCCGGTTTGCCAGATCTTCCCGGGTGCAGATATCGGGAAGAGATAAGGTATCTAGAAAGCGGTATGGTAAGCCCTCGTGAGCCCGACAAAGTCCTTGATTGATGCTGCACCACGCTTTCTGAGCAGCCGTTAAGAAATGAAGCTGTTGAACAGAGTCGATGCCGACGCGATTTTTAGTGGGTCCTTCTTTTATCCTTGTCAAAGCATGTGGGTACCAACCAGGCTAACCAACAGCTGGAGAACAGCTATCCCCCACTTGCTGGAGGCCGGTAGCTAGGCAGAAGGTCAAGGAGATACGAGCTTTTGGTCAAGTACTTGGCGTGTAGATGAACAATGACAGTCGATAGTGATAATTCTAATGGTGGATAATAACACTCAACTGGAGCAATTATCTCTAGACTAAAAGAGTGTTCTCTTCCCGGATTTTCTGTAGTTCTCGCAATCAATCTGCTTACTGATACTCAGTAGATGAGAAAACGTCTATTTCATTTTCGCCATCAGAGCCGTGTGCAGTAAAAGTTACATATAAAGTACATCATCACAGGGTAGCTGGGTAAGCAGTGATAATGGCCATCATCATCTCTCCTCAATCCTAATCATCCATGGTTTCCTCATTTGCCGCATTACTATTGAGCGCCTCACACTTCTGCCAGCGAGAATGTACTGATAATCGTCATGCTGATGGCTCAATGTGGCCAAGCCGTCTCAAATCTCGCCGCTCCATAGTCCACTAAGCCTTTATATCCTCATGAGTCAACCTCCATACTGTCGCCTTCGGCGGGTACCTCGGAGACACTGATGAAATTGCTCAGCTCCTCCTTCTTAACGATCTTGTCATTAAGCACAGCCGTCGTGCCCCGGGCAAACTTGTAGCTTTGCAGCTTCTTTGACCTCTCGTTAGGCTTGATGTAATTGCGCAGCAGTCTCGTCTTGTCGGCTGTGATAACGGCCACATCAACGTTGCTTCCCGATCCCAGATCGTTCCAAATACCGGCTTGAATCGCATCACTGCACAGCTTGATCGCCTGTGCCTCATCAAGCTTGCTCTGCCACTGAGTTTCAAACACCGACATGGCGGCCAGCGATCCTGAGCCCATGGTGACATATGGGAGCTTGTCGGTGCTACCATGTGCGTGGACGGTGAACAGATGCGTGCCAGTAGGGTCGACGCCCGCAACGACGAGGTATGCACCGATGTGGCCCTGGTATTGGAAGAGGTGTTGCTTGAGCATGGTCATACATGTAACGACGCGAGGTTTGCGGCCTGTTGACAGTGAGTGTAGTTCCAGCTGAGACGAGATAATGGCTGTTGTGAATTCCGTATCGGCTGCCGTACCAGCTCCGGCACACCAGATCTGAGGCGAGATGTAGTGAAGCTTCTCGCAGTTCTTGTCTGCAACGATCGGCCCGCTCGTCGCTCGAGTGTCGGCGGCGATCTGTTTGTTAATGCGGGGGTCAGTAAGCTTGCCTGTTGCTTCTAAAAAGGTTACTCCGGTTTATCGGAAGCAGCCCAGTTGTAAAAAGAATCCCTTACCACCACACCGCCGTCAAATATGCATCCGACAATAGTGGTACCTGTGCTAGTGGCTTTGGGAAGCGGCACTCCACGGGCGTGCAACGCATTGTTGCGGTTGACGTTGGAGAAGTCGAAACCAGGCATCTTGAATACTGGGACCTATAGGTTTATCGCTTTTCGTGTGTCCCCCTCTTTTCTTTTCGTTTGAGGCAGCTTTTGGAAATTTGGTGGTTGTTTAGCAGGGAATGATGGTGTTGACCGTTGGATGAAAGTATGAAGTCGGCGGTGATGTCTAATGGGGTACGCACTCGCGGTAGCCTTGTTCGCGGGAGCTCCAAGCTACTGTAGATTGAGACGGGTGGATCAAAGCTGGGTGGTGAGTGCAGGCGGTGACATAAGCAACGGGATGCAGACAAAGTAGATCTTACAACACGTGACTATGCAATTTTCCTTGTGTTACAAGCATAAGACCTTCAAACATCACGACCTAACTTGTCACGTTGCTGAAGATAGATATTCGAGACTGATTAGTCTTGAGAGCTTACTGTTTCACTCATCGGACTCCTGATTTTGGGGAGGGTATCACATAAAAATTTTTTTTAATCCACATAAGATATGCAACCTGGCTCAAAGATGTAATCCGCCATTGGCATCGTTCTGCTCATCCTGCTCAGCCTCTCGCATTCTTTCCTCCAATGCTTGACGTAGCTGCTGATCCGTTAACCTGCCACCTCCCGAGCTTGCTGAAGGTGTTTGTGTGTCCATGTGGATTTGTCCGTTTCTAATCGTGCCCATTTGGATCGTTCCATCCCTCCAAGCCTCCGAGAGTCCACTGAATCGATCATCTGTGGTACCTTGGCCGTTGACTGTCGACGTGGTGGTGTTGTTTGTTGTAGGGGCGCCAGTGCTTCCAGGCGCAGTGCTCTCTGTAGCTTGCTCGCCCCTCTGGCCCCTCTCTTCCGCGCTCTCAAATTCAGTCCAGCTGCAACCCCGGTTCTCTTCAACCTCGACGCGGACGAGCCGGATGCGCTCCTGCATGCGCTCAATGACATCCTCATTCTCCTTGATGGCGTCAATACAGTCCTGGTCCGGCTGTGCTGTGCCATCTCCTCCATGTACTGGCTCCTTGCCTTCCGCGAATGGCCTGAGCTGCTCGTTGGAGTAGTCTAGATGCGCGATGGAGTTGCGAATTTCTAGAACTTTGAGGTGAAGACTTGCCAGCGAGAGGTCTTTGATAGCCTCTGCAAAGCGTGCTGGTGATATAGGCAGGGTTTCAGACGACATGGTGGTTGAGGAGTGAGCGTAGAGACCCAGGGGAGGTACAGAATACGGGGCGGTGTTATAAGTCGGCCTCAAATTTCCAGTCACATATAAGAGTTGAGGGTTAGCAGAAGCTCTGTATGCAAGGTTAAATCTGCTGCTTCAAGTTTGTCTTCAAATTCTCAACTTTCTGGCCTCCACCCTTAAGTCCCAACACATTACCAGTACCTTCCGTCCCTGCCATAGGAAGAGGTACGTAATATAGGCAACAGCACGTCGCTACCTATGGTGGGGCACAGTACAACAGTGCCAAAGGAGTCTAATGATTTTGTTAGGAGTGGGTCGACAGTACCTATGATGTGGGCCCTTACTACCGCGACTGAACCGCGCCAAAGTTTTTGCTAGTGAGGCCGAGAGTGGAACATATCGATTGCGCATACTACCGATCAAACCTCGCCGTCATCGTAGGACTTGTAACCAGAAGATGCCAACAGACTCCTGGATGCACACATAGCGGCTCCCGTCTTGAACGCCATGAGCCAGATTTACTCGCTCGGCCTTGTTCTCCCTCGGCCGAGCCTGTTATGCCTGGGTGTGCAAATCACCTCGGGCAGCTCCATCTCCAATGCTCTTCCACAATCACTCACAAAGGCTGCTAGACGATACCGATCGACATGTACGACATCAACAAGGCGGCCCTCGAGTAATCAATTTTTGGCTTTGAAAACACGACCGTCGGCCTTGACTCTCTTTGCGTCGGAAAATAAAACGTTAAAAGCGTCCACGTCCAACGCCCGTTACATATCTTTATATTCCGATGAGAAAACCGGGCCCTTTAAGAAAGTCATCACCCACTATGTTGAACTGCCGCCGACCTATACAGACCACGAGGGGCTGCCGTTCTCCAAGAAGGGCGATCTATCGCAGGATGAGGTCTTCCGGATTTTCGGCACTGGCCTTGAGGCACCCAGGGCAAACAAGCTGCTGCGCATATTACATGGCCGTCGGGTAGCTGGCACACTGGGTGACCCGACTCTGGCACGGAATCTGGCCGGCTACCACCAAAAGCACATTGACGCTGCACTCGCCTATCTGCGTAGCAAGCTACCGGTGGATGAGGTCATCAATGCCGGCTTGCAGGCCGAGGACGAGCTTGCAAGGCTAGAGGAGGAGGCTGAACGTGCTGCGGAGCAAACTGGTGAAGCAGACGAAAATGCGCTCATCAACAACGGGAGTCTAGAGACATGGCAGAGGAAATTGGCCAGAGAGAAGCCGCAGGATGATGTATACGGTGTCAGTGTCCAGGAGACAATCCGGGCGCGCAACAAGGCAATTGCCGATGCGGCGGAAAGAGAGCGTGCTGAGCAGAAGCGGCTCGCAGATGAGGAATGGGCCAGGCTCAATCCCGCCGGCACAAAGTTGGCAACGCTCCCGGAGCAAGCACGAGACTGGACACCCGCTGAACAGGAGAAGTATATGGAATCCCAGGCCAAGCTTGAGGAATATACCAAGCGTGCGACATCGGACATCCAAGCACCGCCGGAAATGGGCCATTGGGAACGCTTCGGATCCTGTATTCTGACGGCAGTAGCTGTCGTTGCCGTCGGGCTCATTCTTGCGGCAGTCTACAAGCCTCCACCTCCCGAGTATCGCGTCTGGCCTGATATCCCGCCGGCGGCAGCAACGCTCGCGGCGCTCATAGGTGCAAACTTCATAGTCTATGCGCTTTGGAAGTTCCCTGTCATGTGGAAAACTCTGAACCGGATGTTCATTTTCACGCCGGCGATTCCGACTTCCTTCGCCAGTATCGGGAATGCGTTCTCACATCAGGTATTCTGGCATTTGGCAAACAACATGATCTTTTTGTGGCTGGTCGGAACGCGTCTGCACGATGATATAGGCCGCGGGGCTTTCCTAGCCACTTATTTTGGCACCGCCTGCTTAGCCTCGGTATCAGCAGCGATGGTCCGCATCATTGCGTTGAAGCAAATGACATTCAACAGCCTAGGCGCCTCTGGCGTTGCTCTCGGCTTGATAGGAGCCTATTTTACAATCCACAGGCACGATGATATCCACGTCTGGCTGCTCCCAGAAAACGCCGTCGTCCCCGGATATGCGTTCCTTGCTATGGCATACCTGTATACCCTTGTTCCACTTTTGGGGCTGAGAAAGGGTCCCCGAAAGCACCAGATTGACTTTTGGACTCATTTTGCCGGATTGATGGTTGGAACTGCGTACGGCGCCTATTTCAGTCGGAGCCTGGGCTTCGACAACGCGGCTTCCGTCAAGAACCAAGCCAGGATAGAGATGGCAAATCCTCACAAGGCTTTTGACATATCCGAAACGTCTGCAGAGGAGCAAGCACGGCCGGATCCCACGGTAACAGCAGCATCCAAGTGAGCGGTTCGAAATGCGAGCACGTTGTAAAGAGCGCAACGCATCAGAACAAGACATTCTGCCAATCATGCCGGCATTTTGGATGGTTTCTTAGAATATGGGTGTCTATTTTTTTATGGTGTATAAACAGAAGGACAGGCTTCATGTACTATAATTGGTTGTTGACGCCAATTGTACCACCATATAAAGATTTTCGTTTTGTTCACATTTTCCCCACAACAAATATGCAGCTTCATTACCAGAACAAAAATGTTCACTCGAGATGAGATTGACTTTTTTATGAGGCAGGCACAAAAACATGGCTTTACATACGGAGGATATAGGCAGTATTTCTATGGGCTTTTGGAAAAATGAAGGACAAAAATAACAGGACAAAAACAAAAACATGCAACACCAAGCATTTCCCTATGGTCACCCACGTCAGTACTACTTCAGCCCTCAATTACTTGGTATTGTAAGGGAAACCGCTGGATTCGGGCTCTCGCAGCATCAGGAAGGAAACGTCCCGTTCGATTTCCCCTCGGAGCACCCGCCATCCTCATACCTTCCCTTACCGTCATTGTACTTGTGAAAGTACCCGGCAGCCGACCTGGCCACCACGTTCATGGCGTCCATGCACCGACAGTTGACCCCAATCGTGCTGTGCCATATGACGTACCAATCGTACCCGTCGCACTTGATGCCGTTGGGTGCGCAGTACTTGAAGGTCCATGCTGTCGGCGTCAGCAGCTTGCACCCCTTGATTGCCGACAACAGCGTGTCCTTGTCCCAATCCCAGCCGCTCCCACTTTGGGTACAGTTCGTACGTCGTCGCGCCACGCTTGTACCGCCCGCTGTACTTCCAGTTCATGGGGTTCTGCTTGTTGTTGTTGCCGCTGTTGTCGCAGCTATGTATGCGCCTCTTGAACGCCTCGAGGCACTCGTCCTTGCTGCACTCAGACGCACGGTCGCTCAGCTTCACCTTGCAGTGGTGTTCCTCGATCGTACCGACAAGGTAGCTCTCCTCCTTTTTCCAGTTGAACGTGTTGTCGGGCGCCCGCACCTTGTCGCAGAACTCGCGGAAGGTCTTGTCCAGCCGCTCCCAGCCGGCATAGAGGCGTGGCCAGTCGAGACCGTTCGAGGACCAGCACTTGAAGTCGTCTTGACTCTCGACCTTGCACGAGTCCTTGCCCAAAATCTTGGCTCTCGTCCAGGCGATCATCTCGAGCGTGGCAGCCGCAATGGTCTCGTACCCGTTTTGGTTGGGTGAAAGTTTGCCAAGAAGTAATCCGGAAGTCCCAAGTTGAAAGGCAACGCCATCCCGCTGCCGTCTTCTGGGCAGTCGGCGACGAGGGTGTCGCATGCCATGATAGGTGGGTTCAGGGATAAGTCGAGCGACTCGACTGCGAAGCCACGCTTGATCTAGTCGTGGACCGGCGTGTTATCCTTGGGGTCATGGACCACAAAATGGGTGTCGGGTTTGAAAAAACTGCATCATGGGTTGCTTGGGGCTGGGGTACTTGCCCGTGTTCTCACTGGGCGAACACATCTGACCATCCACAATCCCAGGCCATTCACTCCACTTCGAGTAGGCGATGCGTTACTTCTCGTGTCCATCGTACTCGACAGACCCTTGACGCCTATATAGCTTGTGAAGTTCCACTGTCGGATGGCCCAGGTTTGCTTGTTGGCGAAATCATCGTTGTCAGTGTTGAAGAAGGGTGCATACCCGTTGCAGATGACGATGCTATCCTTTTTCATCTTGCCTTCCAGTGCATCAAACACCTTGCAGATATTTGGCTTTAAATGGAGTTGAATTTGTTCTGTGCCTTGGTGAGAACTGCCTTCCACTTTTCCTCGCTGTACGGGAGAAAAACGCACTCCTTGATCATACCAGCCTGGGAAGGAGCGTCAATACCAGGGTGTTAGCTAGTAAACCAGGGGCTTCAAAAGCTGGATCCCAGCTGTCACCCCAGTCCAGTCACTCTTTCCCTTTCTGCAAACAAGAGGAAGGCACAACACAACTTACCAAGCACAGGTCGTTCCCACCAGCTGTCATGATGACCAAGTTGAGATCACCCTCGAGGGCTTTTGCTTGCTTCTACATACCATCTGTCCGATGCCCACTGCAAGCCAGGTACTGATAACTCTTTGTCGAACCGCCCAGGGCTTTGCTGACAATCTCGGGGTATGCGTAACTGGAACGCGAACACTGCCACGTCTTGGAGAGATAGGTACCCAGCTGGTTGCCGGAGCCGACGCCAGCTGTATAGCTGTCTCCAATGGCGAGGGAGCAAGATGAAGGAGCTTGATCAAACCCCGGGACGACGAGCTCTTGACACGCCCAAGGGCTGGGATTCTTTGGTTTTGCATTGACCATTCTGCCTCTTATGACTTTAATACTAGACAAGCAAGTAGTAAGGTCTAGACAGCTCGACAGCATGGATGCCTTGGGAAAATTGATGGTCAGCATGCAGTGTAAGTATTGTGTCTCCTGAGCATTTTAATTCATACAGTACCAGCCGACGACCCGGTTCATCATTAATGTACTATCAATGGCTCACCTGACGGCACCATATGCAAAGTCAAGATTGCTGCTGACTGTGGCGGTGAAAATTGGCTGCCTAGGAGAAGTACAGAAAATAAATTGGATCGTCCGCCGAAAACGATGCTTCAGGTAAAGACAGCAATGTTTGGTCAATTCTCCTGCATCAGGAGCTTGCCCACGTCAAGTCTTAACCCGGATCGGCCCTCAAGTGACAAAATTCTCCTGGGATAGCTAGACGGTCAACTTTTGCTGTTCTGTCCAATACGGCCCTTGTACACATTACAATCAAATCAACGAGATGCCGTCTTTAGTCATCGTTCTTAACTGCCTTGCATTGACCTTGGTGCTGTTGGTACAGGCGCAGACAGTCAACGACACCACCTTCGTCGGTCAAGCTCGAACCTCCGGCGACGTCTCGACAGCAGAAGAGTATACTTGTTCCAAGACCAAGGACTGCAAGTTGGGATGCTGCGGCCAGCTACGAGTATCTACCTACCTAGGTATCACCTTTCTTGTTGCCGATGTGTGAATACCTAGGTACTGATCACCAACAATAGAGATCCGGGCACTGGTATGGGCGTGTGTGGCCTGGGTCCAACATTCTGTGGAAAAGGATACATCTCCACCTGTAACTACAAAAGCCAATGTAACCCGGGATAGGGAATTAAACGGTCCAACGCATCGACCTGCCCCTCGAACGTGTGTTTCTCAGAGTTCGGGTTCTGCGGAACCACACCGGGCTTTTGCGGCGGCAAGATTGTGTCGTCTCCTGAATGCGGCAGTTGCCAGCAGGACGTCGGATGCCATTACTATTGGGTACTGCAAAGGCTGGAATATGGCCAAGAGGACTTGCAACACGATGAAGCCGTCCGAGATCCCCCTAGGCTACTACACCCACATCTTCTACTCCTTCGCCCTCATCGGCCCAAAGACCTTCCACATTGTCGACATGGACGCCGAGGTGGGCTCTCACTACAATTCTGTCGCGGCGCTCAAGAATAGGCAGTCGGGGTCGCAGGTGTGGATAGCTATCGGCGGATGGGCCATGCACGACCCGGGCCCCTGGCGTACCGCCTTTTCCGACATGGCGCGGACAACGGCGTCGCAGGATGCCTTTTTCCAGCCTTTGACTGCGTTTCTGACCCTCCACAGTTTTGATGGAGTGGATCTGGACTGGGAGGTAAGCTCAAGTATACTTGGGATTGGGCCTTTGCGGACGGAGTGAGTCTTGTCAAGTCTGTGTAACTACCTATCCCCAGCCAATATCTGGCTAACTTTGGGTTTTGCAGGCTTCACCATGAAGGACCTTGGCTGCATGGTCGCAGGCTGTGAGTTCACCAACGGCACAAAAGACGGCGAGTGCACCGGCACCCCCGGCGTCTTGTCGGTGGCCGAGATCAACGAGATCATAAAGGACGGCGGCAAGGTGACGTACGACGACGCGGCGGCCGTCAAGATTGTGACGTGGGACACAAACGAATGGATATCCCTTGACGACGTCGAAACGCTCAAGATCAAGCAGGACTATGCCAATCGGACGTGTCTTGGAGGAACCATGATCTGGGCTATTGATCTTGACGACGGAAGCATAATCAACGCTCTGGGCTCCAACCTCAATCGTCCCAAGGCAAGTACTGCAAAGAATGTGGTGGGTTGGAAGTGAGACCGGGGCCACAATCCCGGATTGGCACAGAGGAGGAAAAGGGAGGAGCTTGGAGTGGTTTGAACTTTTCTTCTTCCTCTCTTTTATCTAGGTGTGGTAGTACGTTCTGCAAATCTCAATCTAGGTAGGTATCTACGCACCTACTACCTCCTAGGTACCTATTCATCTCCGAGGTACCTATTTACCTACTCTACACCCGCAACTTGATCACTCTACAATTCTGCAATACGTGCGCCTCATCATGTCCTTGAATCTTATATACCAATTGCTCTTCATCGAGTTGGCTAGGGTAGAAAAGTCGTGGGCAGAAAAGCTATCCTCGTAGATGCGCCTGATGCCGGCAACACCGTCTTGGGACGGTCTTTAATTCTCGCGAACCAAGGACCCATCGTTCTTGCGTAGGAAGTCATTGCCCTGGTAGATCATGAGGGAGTTCCAATCGACGTGCTCGTTGGTGGCGCCTCGCTTCGGAATCTCGGTCAAATAAAACTTGCCGGCCAGAGTTCGCCAAAGACCTTGCCGTCGGACGACGAGTAGGGCATCTGCCAGAACAGCGGGTTCTGGTGCTCGTGGTACAGGCCCCAGACATGGCCCATCTCGTGCGCCACGGTCGAGAGGAAGCCCGTCCCTCCCTCCACCTCGCGCAGGTCCCAGTTGATGTACATCTCGGGGCCCTTGCATTCATCGTTGGCGTTGAGCGGCTCGATGCCCACGGTGGCGTACCCGGGAGTGTATTCAACTCCCGGCACGGGCTGGTCTGGCGTGATGCCCGACGACGAGCAGCTTGGCCCGGTCCTGGTGCCCGGTGCAGGCCGTGCCCGGGTCCGCCACCTCCGAGCACTTGTACACGCCCGCGGCGAGCCCGGCAGTCTTCCACATGTTGGCCGCTGTGGACTCGTAGCAGTACTTGGTGGTCTTGTCGGGCCACGGCTTCAAGTCGCAGAGGTTGGGATCGATGGTCAGGTAGCGCTTGACGGCGAGGTGGCGCCGGACCAAGGCGTCCTTGACGGCGTGACCGGACGGGTCGGCTTGGCTCACCACGTCGCGTTTGGTGCTGTGCCCGAGCTGGGGTTGCCAGGCTGCGCTTCCGCCTTGGACGGGATGCAAACCTGCAAGGGCGGCGAGGAGGATGGAGTATGGTGCGAGCGACATGCTTTCTGTTGATGGGTCGTGGTTGCCTAGGGGGGCTAAACAAGTTCTGTGATGTGTTGTGCTGTGTTGTGCTGTGCTATGCTCTACACTTAGGTATGAAAGAGTGTCGAGAACTTGGACGATGCAGCCATGATCTGACAGAAGAAGAGCGGGAATCCAAGCTATCTGGAGAGACTTGACTTTGACGATAAAGCATTTCGGACCTCAGGTATCGATCGGGTCGTCAGCTAGGTGTGTTTAGACAGCATGGTCGGCCAGACACGTATCTGTGACCACATTTATTATATCTCTTTCGATAGTGTCGAAATCACCACAACTACTGTCACTGTCCGAGGATGCGACCACAATGGCGGACCTTTGTGTAACAGCACGGAAATGATCATACAATGTAAGCCTAGAACATAGCGACATGATAACATGACAAAACCTTGAGTGGGTAATATCCACGACCTTGTCGACAGGACCAGACTGTCCTTTTCCTATCGACAAAGTTGGGTAGGTAGTCGGCCGTCTTTAGACCATCATCAAATCGAGGCGTCAACATGTCGACAAGACAAGCGACTCTGGCTTCCGCAGTCGTCGGATTGCTCGTCTTTTATCCGACTCTCGTCTGCTTGCAGGCCGTTCCACCGCCAGGACCTACCCAACCGAGCACGGTGCCAAACTGCAACAAGTGGCACACCATGGTCTCTGGCGACAACTGTGAGAATGTGTCGGTCGACGCGAGGATCACTGCTGTCCCGACCACTTGAAAGTCCAGTCAGACCACTTTTGCCACATGGACAACCTCTGTCGTCTCGACCTCTGTGCTGCTACCGCCCGTCTCAACCCCCTCATACACCTTTAAACCATCCAGTCACGGACCTCAATATCACAACGCCCACGGTGCCGACCGAGGAATGGCCGCCCAAGAACACACAGGCAGGTCAGCCATCGTACTGCAACGATTGGCATCTCGTTTTGGCGGACGAATCATGCCGGGCCATCGTTCTGCAGCACAACAGCTGCATGGGCGTCGAGGACTTCTTCCTCTGGAACCCTGCCGTCGCGTCCAACTGCATGGGTCTCACCTTGTACAATACAAGTATGTCTGCGTCGGGGTCCAAGCCCAGAAGCAAATCTCCATCGACTTCCTCTCCTTCAGCAACAATGCCACCGTCCCGCCCATGGTGACCCCGACGCCCGTGGAGCTGCCGCCTGTCGACAACAACTCTGCGCCCACGCCGGCTCAGGTACTCCTCCCCCACCGACTGCATAGAGTACTACCAGACCCAGCCGGACCAGACGTGCCGCGACGTGGTGGCCAAGCACGACAGCATCACGCAGGCGCAGTTCCTGGCGTGGCATCCCTTCCTGAACGGCAACTGCGACAACCTGTGGCTTGGCCATTACTACTGCATCTTGGTGGAAAGCTTCATTCCCGAGCCACCTGTCGAGACGAGCACGCCGACGCGCGTCGAGCCCGGCATCGCGCCTGACTGTCGGGCCTGGTCCCAAGCCAGCGGTCCGACCTGGACCTGCGAGCAGTTTGTACTTATCTTGGGCCGCTTCTCGCTGTCCGGCTTCATCAAGTGGAACCCGGCAGTGGGATCATCGTGTGGGAACAGCATCAAGGTCGACTCTTGGCACTGCGTCGCCGTCCCCGGCACTCCTACGACGCGGACCGCGACGTCCACGCCCACCTAGCCGGGAATGATATCCGGCTGCCGCAAGTTCTACTTTGTCCAACCTGACGACGGGTGCTGGGCCATTGCCAACTCGGCGGGCATCTCGGAGAGGTAAGTCTTACCCGAAAAAAGAAACAGGATGGGAATTTCCGATAGCCGGGCATTCATTAGCGACTTTTACAAATTGGAACCCTGGAATCGAGGAGTGCGGCAAGCTATGGCCAGACTATAATGTCTGCGTTTGGTATACAAATATAGGCAGGTAGAAAGATGATCAGCCTTGGGCGGGAGATGAATTTGTTTCAAGTTTGAGTGGATAGTCTCCACTTTTATAACTTTGTTTCCTGAAATGTCATCAAGTCGACAACTTGAAATTAGCTGGTGACAAGCCGCCCCCTGCCCATTGATGAATTGGGACCAATTTGATGTCTTGCAGCTGGACGAAAAAAGAAATAATATATCACACAACGAACCACGCTATACCTACATAATTTTATAACATCACGTTACGCGTCTGTGCGGTAGCACCTGCGCTTAACATCCCTCGTCGGGTCCCAGTTACAAGGCTTGTCATGTTTATCTCTAACATCGCTGCCAAGGCAGACTTGGGCCGCTAATCTGACAGTATCTACGTCATCACTTCGAGGTCAGATTATAAGATGAATGTGTGACCTGCAACAAACTGTACCAACCAGCTGGCTAGCTCCGCAAGAGAAACTCCAGCTAACAGCTTAGTCGCTCGTGGCTAAAGGATCGCAGCGAGGCATGCCAGTTGTTGGCTACCGCTGCCGTCTGTTCTATCAACGTCCGTCATCCCTACAGTATCTAATTAATCCGGCTGACACTGAACCGAACCCAGACTACTGGTACGCAAACTCAATCCGTTGACCAAACCATCTCCAATCCCCACCTTTTATGCAGTGGATGCGCCTCTAAGGGTCTGGGTGATAAAAAAAAAAAATAAAAAAACGAACAACGAACTGTACACCGCAACCGCAGAAGGGGATTTTTTGCCAAGTTGCCTATGAAACAGGCTTTTGTGGTTGTACGTGACGAAAGCGAGGAAAAAGCATGGTCGCACCTGACAATTTGCTCTAGGGACAATGGCCAATGGCCAATGGGTTCGTCGTGTTTTTCCTTGGAAGAAAGCCCAGACAGGAAAAACCACTTTGCATTTGATGATGTAGTAGCGCGGGTTGGCATGGAGGATTTGATAACCCCTATCCTTGCTTGCTTCTTCCCTGCCTGTGAAAGTGAGCTGATCATAATCCAACGCGTACCCTCGTCCAGATCGATCTGCTCGCCCAGTCCAGTGTGTGTGTGTGTGTGTGTGTGTGTGTGTGTACCATTGTTGTGTTATTTTTGGTCCCCTCCCTGCCTATTTCTTAAGACCCCCACTTTTGCCCAATTGTCTTGGGGATTTTCGTCCTCTCTTGTGTATTCTGATCAACAACAGTAACATTGCACGGAGCAAGTCAGAAAAGGGTCGCGAATCCCTGTGTCGCGTTGCTGCTCGAGCTCCCTTGGAGCTTCCTAGTCAAGGTTGGATTCCTTAGCTGATTACCCACCCTCCCGCCAGACACCTCTGGAACATGAACCAAGCTTCACAAGCCTCTCAAGCCTCACCCTGATTTTGGCTCTCATCATCGCCAGGGCCGTTTCCACAAGCAACAGAGGCGCTCCACTTAAACCACGACACCATCCATGTACCTAGGTATCCAAGGTACCTAAAGTATGTTCATTGAGTCTTGCGCACCGCACAACGTGTTTTGAGGCTCTTCTCTCGACCATCAAGACGCGAAAGATGCGTGCCTAGCTCTTGCCTACCTTATCTACATTAGCAGTCCTGGGATTTTTGTTTGCTTGCTGCGCTTGCTGACATTTTCCGCTGTCTACCGAGGCAGGGATCCATCCTGCAATCATCGTTTGACCTGCAGCGACCATGGCGGACCCACAGGCGACTCACGCCCGCGAGCAACACGAGAACCTTCCGGCCGAAGAGCAGCACAGGAACCCCTACTCTTCTGCCAACCGATGGAGGCACCAGGAGTCATCCAAGTTTGCGCGTCACGCCGCAGCCGCACACGCGCAGGGCTCTACGCCCCAGCCGCGTGAGCCCGAGAACCGCGGCAACTCGGCCGACCTCGCCGCCTTCCTCAACAAGACGCGCATAACGCCGGCCCAGGATGCGGAGGCTGGAGGATCGGAGCCCAAGGACCCCGAGACCAAGTTCACCCCGATTGTCGTCGGCGCTGCCGAGGCGCGCAAGGAGGCGGGCACCGCAGACCACCCCGATGTATACCCCAGTCAGCCTGAGCCCAAGGGCGACGGCAAGGAGATTGCTTGTGGGCCGCTGCTTAACTATCGGCGCATGGAGGCCGGTCGCTGGCTTGGCAGTGTCTTGATTGTTACAAGAGGCGGTGGAAAGGTTCAGAAGCATACCCCGACCTTGGTGATTCGGAAGCTTGGGCCCCGGGTCGCCTCTCCTAACGGAGTCGTCCCAGCCGGAAATGAGGTGGAAGCTGCTGCAAAAGGACCGTACCAACCTGCCGACGTCGCAGATGCAGAGACGGCGGACGGTTCAAAGCCAGAAGCTGCCAACAATACTGAGCTGGTCCGGAACCCTGTTGCTGAAAGCGCTCAAGACGCCCAAGCGCAACAGGAGGGGTCGTCCGTCACGGGCTACTGTCTGTACTCGGACCCGCGCAACACCTTCTGGCGCTTTGATCTTGATGTCCCAGTCGAGAGCGAGGAGATGAGGTGGGAGTATACTCTGCCTGGCATGCACTTCATCAGCAAGACCAAGCCCCAAAGGAACATATTTCATGTTCCGGCCGCATCCGAGTCGATGCGCCTCATGTTCCATTCATGCAATGGTTTCAGCGTGGGAACCGATGAGGAGGCATGGAGCGGTCCGGCGCTGTGGAACGACGTCCTCCGTGTTCACGAGGAAAGGCCGTTCCACGTTATGATTGGCGGCGGTGATCAGATATACAATGACGGCATTCGTGTGGACGGACCGCTCCGCAAGTGGACGGATATCGGTAACCCGAAGAAGCGCCGAGATCACCCATACCCCGAGAGCCTACGCCAGGAGTGTGACGATTACTACCTCAAGAACTACATTCGATGGCAAGTCTTCTTCCTCGGCATTTGTAGAGGTGGGGAATCTGGGCAGACCAGGAAACTAACTGCTCGAATCTCAGGTACTCGATATTTCCCTTTGCAAATGCCAATGGGCAGATTGCTCAACTTAACATTTGGGATGACCATGATGTGAGTTTATAAATGTGAGGTTTTCACAGCCGTAGCCGCAGCTGACGTTTTATGAATCTTGCCAGATTATTGACGGCTTTGGTTCATATACCGATCATTTTATGCAATGTGATGTAAGTGCCAGCGTATATTGTGCTCCCTCTACCTGGCTACGTCGTCAACTCCTCGACACGTTGCTTACAAACTCAAAAGGTCTTCAGGGGTATCGGCGGCACAGCCCACAAATACTACCTTTTGTTCCAGCAGTAAGTTGCTCCTCCCTACGTTCCTATGGCATGTTGCGCAATGCAGGTTGGTCTTGGGCTATTACTACCTCTCAACTGAAGAGATACTAATTTGGATTTGGCAGCCATCTACCACCTCCCGCATCAACCTACACGTCAGATATCGCCGCTGTTGAAAGGTCGCCTGATGGCGAAGCGCACGATCCTAATCAACTCATGGACACTTATGTGGCGCCACGCATGACTGAATCGCAGTACATCGTGGGAAAGAAGCCTGGGGTAAGCTCATTCCTGGGAGCAGGACTCGGCCATGAACAGTGCTAACTTTGTATTCCTCTGCAGCCATACGTAGCCGAGCACTCGCACAACATGTACGCGCGCCTGGGTGCACGAATGGCCTTTGTGGGCATCGATGCTCGCACCGAGAGAACGCGGCACCAGATCAACTACCCAGAGACGTATGACTTGATCTTTACTCGCTTGCGAGAGGAGCTGAGCGCCGCCAAGCAACAGGGCCAACCGATTCGGCACTTGATAGTGCTTCTGGGCATCCCGATTGCCTATCCGCGTCTCACCTGGCTCGAGAATGTATTTTCCAGTCCACTCATCGGTCCGATCAAGTTCCTGAACCGGCGTTTCGGGTTTGGAGGCGGCTTCTTCAACCACTTTGACGGCAGTGTTGACCTGCTGGATGATCTGGACGACCACTACACGGCGCGAACGCACAAGCGGGAACGAAACAGCCTCATTGAGCGGTTGCAGGGTGTTTGCGCCGAGCACTCTGTGCGTGCTACCATCTTGGGCGGCGATGTTCACCTGGCGGCATTTGGTCGCTTCTACTCCAATCCCAAGCTGGGGATCCCGATTGAGAATGATCATAGGTACATTCCCAACGTGATCTCATCAGCCATTGTCAACAAACCTCCGCCGGCAGCGGTCGCAAACCTGCTTGCCCGCCGCAATAAGATTCACCATTTGAACCGCGACACAGACGAGACGCTGTTGAAGTTGTTCGACAAGGATCCGGGTGACTCGAGCAAGACAGCTGGGCACAATAGTGTGACCATGCCCAGTCGCAACTTTGCAATCATCACCGAGAACTCGGCCAACAATGGCAGCCGTCAACAGGCCGCGGGATCGGGAGCTACGTACCTCGCTCCCCCGGGGGCTACGAACGGTACCAATGGTACAAATGGCGGTGCTGCCAACGGGAACACCAGCAATACTCACCTGGCTCCTCCGGGATCGTCCGCCGGTGCCAGCGCCATCACCTCGGCTGCTTCGTCGGTCAGCTCGCAGGTGCCCGGCAAGAACGGGCACTACCCGATCAGTGCAGGCGAGACGGGGTGCGGTACGACGCACCGCGCGGCGACGGCAAAACACGGTACGGCGGCCGACGGCAGCCTGGACATCTGCATCCGCGTCGAGATTGACAACTCGGACAAGAAGGGCACTACTCAGTCGTACGGCCTCTCGATCCCGGCCCTCGAATTTGACGCGGCGCAGCCGGCGCACAGGAGGACGCTGACCGAGGCTGCCAAAGCTGCCATCTCGGCCGGCCACACGGACACGGCCATGGACGGCAAGCAAAAGACCGAAAAGGGCGCTTTGGCTGGGCAAATAAACGGGCACGAGCAGGCCGCCAATGGGGCTGGCGCTGCAGGTAGCGCTCCTGTCCCTGTTGTGAATGGTCAGAAGACGCAGTAACACAATGAGGTAATCGCGCTGGGCTGTTGGTAATATTAGCAGTCGATTTTGATCGGGTAGTTGTTTTCAAACGATATCCCCTTGAGTTTTTGTTTGGTTTTATTCCTTTGATTTCTTTCAACTCGTCTTGCATGGTAGCATTGTTGTAACCATTGGATATATAGCCTGAGTAGCCAGTCTTTGGCATTTGCCATTTTGGTCTATGGAAAAGTGGTAATAATTATATATAAAAAAAAAAAAAGAATTTGTCTACCTTTTCACCTGTTTCTGTTTCATGTCCAGAAAATTACATGTCCTGTACTCCGAAGACACAAGTTTATGACTAGTGTAAGGACGACGTAAACACAGACGCATACGTCTGGTAGTGCTGTGTTCATCATAAGGTGAGGTAGCGTAATATTCACGAACCTATACCCAACAAACGACTGGCATCTATGTACAAAGGCACGGTGCTGCCGTCGTTGTAGTCCAGACGGTCTTAACCCTATCACAGTCTGCTGTAGCAATATCGCAAGTGTCTTTCTGCTCGCATTAAAGATCGTCTCTTCCCACAGAACATGAAACCCAGCTATCTAGTATATAGTGGCTTTTTGTTTAAATATCTCACGAGATATAAGCATGTGGGCTACAGTCAGCGCCGGCTTACCCGAAGCGGGAGAAAGACATTTCCGGAATGGGTGATAAGGCGGCAAACCCCCTTTTTTTTGGCCTGCCGTCGAAAGATGGCGAAAACATGCACCCGGGGGCCAGCCTGGAATGTTGCCTTTCGTTCACCGCAACAAAGACGACGAGGAATGTGGAACGTTTTGGATGTAAAGTGTCAGCCGCATGCGATACGAGTTGTAGCTCAGTCATTCGAAAAAAAAAAAAAAAGCCGTCCCCTGCTTCCGGCGTGCGGTATTATTTGCCATCAAGTTGCGGTCGGGGTGAGCAGATCTTACTCTACACAAAGTCACAATAATTACCATGATGCCAGACTGGAAGCTAAAACTAGCTCTATAGTATAAATCGTCATCATCAGTCACATCTCACTATATCCCGTACCCTCCCCGTTCAAACAATTCAAACTCACCGCTTTTTGGTGTTGCTTTTGCCCTTTGAACCCTTTTTTTTTTTTTACCCCTTGTGCCTTGCACGTACATGTATGTACATAGGGACCAACCACACGCACACCCCTCTTCAGAGAAGTTTTTTTTTGGCCCAATGGGAGAATACGACGTCAAATAGCTCTGCATCTTTTTTTCCCCTTGCAAGCGAGACGAGACCAAAAAAGCCCCCCTTGCCGTTGTACAGCACATGCGTGGCGTTCCAACAGAAAGAATTGTGGCCAAATGCAACCATGGCACGCCACAAGACTCTCGCCCTCCGGGATGGCGGACTCCCGAATGGCGCAACGTAAAGCATGATGCGAGGCAGAGAAATAGGGTGTGGTAGATTACACACCCAACCTTTTGCCAACGGGCTTTTTTTGTTGTGAGTGGACAATTAAAAAAAAAAAAAAAGCAATCATGGCACGATAAAACAAAGGGGGTGCAAAACAGGTCACGGGAGCTGTATTCTGATATTACTGGTATAGTGCCCAAGCAACGGTACCTTGCCTAGGTAGAAGGCAGATAGGCATCTTAGATTAAAGAGGGGTTCGAGGCTAGTATAGCGCAAACCGTTCAACCCGCCCCGAGAGACCGTCGTGTTGCTGTCCGCAAGGCTATCTTTTTTTTTTTTTTTTTTTTTTTTTTTTTGGTTTCCACGGTACGAGGCAGCCAATTGTGCTCATGTGATGTGATATGGTGTAACCGTATTTTTTTCTGACGTACTATCCCACGCCATTTTCAAGGCAAGAAGCAAAAGATTGAAATTGGAAATTCATATGGATGAAGGAGAGAAAGAGAGAGAAAAAATAAAAAACCTGATAACCAAACCCAAAGGTACGGTAGCCAAGGGATGCGAGTAGGAGCTCACCTCACTTGGGATACAGGTGGTACAGTGGTACATTAAGCACCCTGGAGAGCGCCACACATGGCTTTGGGCTTGTGGTATCTACGGAGATAGAATATGGTAACTGTTCTAGGCATCCAGGGTATGGGGATTAATCACCCAGGTGTTTAATTGAATGAACGTGCAGACGTGCAAGACGTGCGACTTGTTGAAGAAAATGAGGGGGTTTTCTGGGGATCTTATCATCTTTTTTTGTGACAGGTCACCGCGCTAGTTAAAAAGTACCATACGATATTGTATTGAACTATTACTCGCTGCTACCTTAAATTTCATAACGTGGGACTTTGTATACGAAATTTGCCAACGTTATTGGAATCCGGTACGATGCAACATTGATTGGGATTGAATTCATTAACAGCCCTCAAATGATTCCAGATGAGCTGACGAATCTGTGGAAGTTTTAATAGAAAAAGAACCGTGAAATCTTAGGAGTATATGACAACCATGTTATACCCCCGTACCGCACGCAGCGCCAGCACGGTTCGCCCAAAAAAAAAAAAAAAAAAAAAAAAAAAAATCAATCCGTACAGCATCTTAGGTGGGCCGGAAGTTCTTCGTATCTGGCGGACCCTGCACACACTCCAAAACACAAAGAGAGAGAGGAGATAAATGTAAACTGCGTAATCAAAAAAAGGCCCTACCGAGGATGGGTAAGATATGGATAAATCAGGTACTGCCGAACATGCATCAAAAATAAACCAACCAGCTCGGTTTGACATGCATTCCGTCAAGCCGCGCATCCCAAGCCCACACAGGAAGGGTAATTCGCGTCCCCCAGCCCGGTGTCTGGTATCACACACATCCCCCAACAAACCACTTTTTTTCTTGGACGAGTGCCACGAAGAGAAAAAAAAAAGTCGGCAGTTGAGCGCAAAACGCATACACAGACGAGATTTGGTAACCCAAAAGTCATCTGGCTTTTCCTTTGGCGGGTATACCACAAAACCCGGCGGGAACATGCCGATTGAGGGCACGTTCGTCTCCTGCCTGTTTTGGTCGTGATGGTGTAAGAGTATTCCGGTTTCGTGAGACTTAAAAGGGATCATTCCGGTGCTCTCTTTTGATTCATTTGAAACTCATAGTACAGCATCATATATTGTCGTTCTCTTTCTTTCCGAATCACATTCCAAGTTCCAAAGCTGCTCACTCACCCCAATGTCCAAGGCGGGAATAAAAAAAAAAAAAACATCAACCAATTACACACGTCACCGACAATCTGACGTAGGGGTTTTTCTTATTTACTTTTTTCTTCTTCTCTATTTTCTTTTTGAGATCTCTTGATGGGTTCGGAGCACGGCAAAACTGTCAGCACGATAAGATGTGATATGTGACGAGCAAGTTGCGAATAGATGAATGAGGGTATAGGCCCCGCTTAGTAGGCTGTTATATTCCAATACAAGTGGGGCACCCTCGGGAAAGTAATCACGGTGGCCGTTCCCTGATCTGGCTTATCGCGTGCTAAATGGGATCTGAGCAATATATTGCGTCCCACGCGTCGGGCGGGATTGTAGACTGCATGTACGATTTGCTGTTAGTTACGTAGGAATGATGATCAAGTTTCTCGCTCACAGCTCCCCTCCGCCTAGTGAAACAAAACAATGAACCCCCATGAGTTGCAAATTCGACACCGATAAGCTTGGCCTAATAGAGGGGCCTTTGTGTGTCAACACCCAAAACCCTAGAGAACACGAAAAACAAGACTGCCACGCTTGTCTCGGGATGAACAGAAAATCTTGTAGGATTTGTCAGAGGGAGCGGAACTGTAACGCTATTCCATCTCGACGCATGAAGAAGACGGGAAGTGACGTGATGCATACCCCCCTACGCAGATTATCGAGAGTTTAGTCCTTCTTCGCTTGCGGCAATTTCATATCGACGCCGAGTACGTGGGTAGTAGTAGTAGTGCGACGTGCATAGTCAGAGGGATGGAGACGGTGAATCTTGTCACGTCGTTAATTAACAGAAAGAAAAAAAACTGGAGATATTTGGTGACGGGAGTCGGGGTGCTCCCTGCTTTGCGGTTGAACGCACAGCCGGGCCAGCAAAATCCACGAGTCGGTAAAGTTGCAAGTAAGCTTGTGGAGATACAGAGGGAGAGAGAGGAAAAAAAAGAGCTGCGACAAGGTCAGCACGGAGCACTCCCGTCTGAACGACACGATCATCGCATCAATTCCTTTCAGGGGGATGCCCCAGCTCCCTGATACAATCTGCCAGCGCAACTTGATGTTTCTTTCAGATAAGGAGCCAGTTTATGCTGTCCCGCCCCTTTCGCCTGTGTATGACAAAGAGGAATGCCATGATGCGTTGGACAAGACTGCTGAGTCAATCCATACATGCAAGAGAACCCAGCTCTGTGTGTGTTCTAGGTTTGTACGATCGGCGGCGGCTGGGATGATAATCCTGCCAATGGGTTATTTCGTCAACCCTGGGGAAATCCCCCGCTATACACTCGATTGTCTTGGGTTATCTTAGCGTTGTTTGTGCTGCTGCCAAATATTTCAAGCACATTTATTATGCGCTGGACCGAGAAAAGGGCAGCAAGGCTGTTTGTAGAAGGCGAGGCTGAAAACTGACGCCACTAACTATGCGTGTTTGGTTTACAGTAGAGACAAACCTGTCCCTAGCAAACCAAAAAAAAAAAAAAAAGAAAAAAAGAAAAAAAGAAAAAAAAGGGCGCTGTTGCTTTTCGCTCAAAGTGGTGGGGTTCCGGAGACATGCTTGTTTGTCAGGTCAGCTGGCCCCCAAGAATTTGCACTATCGAAGCGACAAGTTGCAACAGAATACGGATAAACAGGCAAACAGGGTCAACTTGCACCGGGATTGTTAAGTGCCGAGGTGAGAATGGCGCGTTACCAACCATGTCCTTTTCTGTTCTTGTTCATTTGCGTGAATTGATTTAAATCCCTCTCCATGGTTACGAATAATTGCGACGTGTGAAGCAATTAATGGAGACAAGGCTGGTTTTGGAAAAGAAGCGGTGAGGAAAAAAAAAACTTCGAGGGTTGGGGGAGTGAGAGAAACCCACTAATTACTTCTTATTGAAATGAAGGGATCAACCCGGTACTGGAGAACTGTGGGGACTCACACCCCTAGCTCTTTTTTCTCTCGTGGCCAAGTTCGATGAACCGAACCGCGTCCGAACAAGTTGATTGGGCATTGAATGGGGGGGTTTTAATCCGGCTAAACACCAAGACACCTGGCACCCCTTTCAGCTAATGTAGGTACAAGCCGCACTAGCCCGCAAAAGAAATTCTCCTAATTGCACTGCTTTTCGAGATCACCCGATGCAGTGGGTTATTGCTTTATCGTGGCCATTGCCAACTGTGGAATTTTCAAGGGACTTGAGGCAGACTTCTGTCTGCATGGAAGCTGCGGTATGGCTCACAAAAAAAAAAAAAAAAAAAAAAAAAAAAAGACGGGTTTTTTCTTCCTTTCAGTCAAAAGACTAGATCGCCGGACAAAGTTCAGATGGATAACCCCATGTTATGGTCTCAATAACACTCCAGGGGGAAAAAAGCTCACAAATGTCGTCAGCCGCTTCATGTCAACTCAAATCGTTGCTGTCAGTCGCCAAACATGGAATTGACACTTCTTAATTTAGATACCTGATGTCTGGTCGCACGTCACCTGCTGATTTGCACAGACCCCCAAAAACTAATATACTACCATACATTACAACACAATTACTACGTACAACGCAAACCCATCATCACTCGAACCAAAAAAAAAAAAAAAAACCCCAAATTCAAGTGAGTTAATCTCCTCTGATAAGCCCCGGGGCTGCACTGTTCGCTTCGCTATCGGATTCCCGCTCCCCATTTAAACCCTTGCTCGTTTCGTACCACTTGTCCCGTTGGCCAAGTCCTTGCATCCCCAGAAAATCTCTCGGGACGCACGTTCGTCCGCTTAACGGCAGGCAGGCAGGCAGTGCAAGCCCATTTACTTTAACTATTTGTCGCATTTCAAAGCCATAAGCAAATGTATCAGTGAGGCGCAAGTAAGAAGAGTACAGCAGCATGGCCAGAATTCGCGGCCTTTGCCTGTCAGAGATTTTGTTTCTTTCTTTCTTCTTTTGGTTTCCCACAATCCATCTCTTACGACTCGTTTTTACCAGCGTTGCTTCCGGTACAGTAGTATTGCACCTTGCATGCGGACTGCAGCGGCTCACAGAGAAGCCGTCGCTATTATTGCAAAAGATCTGGGTCCACCCACTGCTCGGCATGCCGGCTTATTTCCATGCTATCACCCATGCAAAAAGGTCTGCAGGTACATGGGAACTTGGGGGCTTTTTTCCCCTCAATTTTTCCCCCGTTGATGTGTATACTGCTACGTTGCCCACCGTATATGGAGAAGTGTTCTCGATTAACCAACTTTTTTGTCAGCCACGAACCTACGACGGTTGCATTGCAATGTTGTTGGAGCAGATTGGTCCCGAGGAAGTACCGGATCTGGCGAAGCCGAGCTCGGCCAATGCAGACCGTCGCCCATGGTCGTTTTTGTTACCCCATGCTCGGAGGAGGAATGTTCACCAAGGATCGTGCAGGCAAGCCACAGTTCAGAAAGATGGTGGGATGACCGATTGAAACAAAAACCACATGCTAGCCGCGTTGCAAACTACTGACAGCGGTGTGTGTCTCGCATGGCATGATGAATATTAATTGTTTTGAGTCAAGTTTCGTCCGGAGCTGTCACCATCGCGCAGAGACGCTTCCAACGTATAGAGGGTGGGAGGGTTACAGTCGATGCGTGGATAGGTCACGCTCTGATGGAGACAAAATCCTACCTAGGACGATAAATCGGACTCTGCAGGAAATCAATTGACCCTCGCGCAATATTGAACTCACCCACTTTGAGTACCATGTCATTAGAGGGGTGAACATGGATATGCCAAAAAAAAAAAGGAAGAAGAAAGATTCCCTATTAGGCGGGAAACTATGGGGAAAACAAAAACCCAAGGTGACCTTCGCCCCCAAAACTGCTTCAGCTGATGTGGCTTGTTGTTAATTAGCATTTCGGCAGCATGCATGTTTTGCCTGAAAACGAATCGCAAGAAAACCCATCTTCCACTCTTACCCCCCTTCCGCAGTTGGCCACTAACCCGGAGGCATTTCTGCATTGATAGATATCGTTGTCGTTAGCCGTACTAGCTAAGTTGCTCAGCCGTCGCTGCCGTCGCCGGGAGATGCCTGCCTGCCAGGGCACGAACGACACGGACCGAATGTTTCGGGTCAAGCGAGCGAGCGTGGAACAACAAAAAAAAAGGCATTGATAATTTTTGACAAAAAGCCCCAACCCACAGTCTCCGTGGGGGCCTTGCCGTTTATGGGTGTCCCAGCTCTCCGAGATTTGCCAGATCATCTATCGGTGGGCTGTACATCGGAGGCATCAAGGAAACAAGTTGCATTGTCGCGAGGCTCCACGCTGTGTTTTGGATCCCCAGTTTCTTTAGTCTATATTCCAGCTCTAGTCTAGTCCGGTAGTGTTCGACGAGAACAAAAACCTACGCCTTGCCTAACACGGGGTTCATCGCGAATCGAATAAATGATGATGTTCGACGCCTGCGACGACCAGTGGGGAGTTTTTGCTGTTCCCGCTGGGCGCCCCTCACTCACCGCTGGAATAGCGGGACTGAAAAGAAGAAAGAAAAAAAAAAGTCGCACCCCATGAGACATCGAAGAGGAGAATAAACCAAAAAAAAAGGGAGGCTTGCGAAAAGAAACTCGGCAGGGTCCTATATGCTTTGTTTGACTCAAAGTGAAGTAGGATAAGAACGGGCATCAATCATCTAGGGTCGTTTGACTGATGTGGGTTGATCCATGGCTTGCTTTTTTGCTTTTTCTAAGGGAAGGGACCAAACGTACATTCAAATCGGTCTCCATGATTCGATCGATAACTGCTGCAAGGGGGATGGATGTTGGCCGCGACTGGGTTTAAGCGATGCGTATGCGTAGCACGTACTGGATACAAGTGCCCCAAGAAATGTTCCATGAGGCAACTCATACTGTAGATTCCTAACAGACATCTGTTTGCTGCAATGAATTGGATGCAAAAACAAAACACGAAATGCCGCCTGGTGACAGGGTCGATCAATTGGACGTTTCTTCTTTTTTCTTTTTTTTTTTTCTTTTTTTATTTATTTTACCAATCCATCGGAAGCGGCCGGGCTGAGCTGTTTGCATCATGCTGCCCCAGCTGGGAGGGGAGGCTGTTTTGTTACCTATCTACTTAGCACCGCAGCAAAAGGTGCAAGACCATCAAAAAGATGATTGCAGCGTAAGCATAAGACACGTTGAATCCCTACATCGATCAGCTGCCCAAAACAGGCTGCAGCTTCCACATGGATTCGTCTCATCACAGCAGAGCCTATAGGTTTGCGATCCTATTCGTTGCGTCTGCTTGGTGTGTGTGGCGAGGTGCGATAGTGTGCGTTTTTTCTGCTGCATGCGTGCGCTAGTTTATTAGTTGCAACAGTGCGGCAACGAGATCCCCAGTGGGCATTTCGAAAACGAAAACGGCAACTATTAGGAGAAACCAACAATCAACGACAGTTCTGTTCTTTGTATACGGCAGAAAGTAATATCTAGGTGTCCAATGCCGGCGATTGATGCCCGATATTTTCTCGCCAGTGATATGTGCTGGAACCACTCTCGTTGGCTGAATGCATCACCAGGCACCCGAGTTCTCAAAACATTGTTGGTTTGGTTTTGGGCGATTGACTGTCACCAGTGGTGCCAGCACTTCGTGCATTGGATCGAAAATCCATCAGTGCCTGGCAAGCTTCAGCTGTGCTGCCAGTTCCCAAGGTACGTACCTTTAGTCAGGTACCCGCACCCCTGGCCGCTTGTCGTAGCCGATCCCAGCAATGGGGGGTTATGACAGCTCTTTTATGGTTGTGTCCATTGAAAATGTGGAAGATGCTTGCTCGACCACAAGACAAGACCTTGGCGGTGGGTTCTGGGACAGCTGCTCTTCGGTAGACTATCCAGGCCAACCCCTGCATATCCCTTCCTGGGTTGCCAGCATGCTCTCCACTCCCACGTATTTCGTAGCTTTAACAGATGCACTATAGGTGTAGGTACGTACCTTAAACTTCTCACCTTACCTTGCGCCATAGTACATAGTAGGTATTTGACACCATATTGGCTCAAGGTCGGTCCCGAAGGGGCCCACATTCGCTTTTTGTCATCGAACCCCTGACCTTGGTCTCAATTAAACCAGAAATCAATCGCGATCGTGGACCAACCACCACCGACGAAGCAGCAACTTCTCCTCCCGTTGAAACCCATTTTCCAAGTTCCATCCTCGACACACGCTCCGCACTTTATTCCCACATACTCCCACAGCCATCAAATCTAGATCGACAACCATTGCTTGCCCACACGTTATTTTTTTTTTTCTTTCCCCATGCGCGTTTTGGTTCAATGATGGCTTTTTACTTGTAGTCCGCTGGCAAATCAAACAGCGGGAACCTTGGGGGCATTGCGACCCACACCCCTCCACGAGGTAAGGTCTGTTTTTTTTTATTCCCACTCAACAACATACTGTACCATACCTACAGTGAGTGGTGTCATTTTGGAATCAAGAGTTTGGCAGGTCTCGAAGATACCTAAGCCGGGGTAACTATTTCGCAAACAGCAAGAATGCCCCCCGTCACCTGCCGGCCGCTGGTTTGCGCCCCTAGACCGAGACGGTTGCCGTTGAACGGTGGGCAGTATTACGAAAGGTGCTGCCGGGAATCATTCCAAAATTAGGATGGGAACGGAAAAAAAAAAAAAAAGACTCTCTCCAGTATAGTGCTGGTAGCCCCATCAATTCATCTCCTGCATGGGCACTAGTCTGTGCATGTGCCTAGGGTAAGCGACGCCATGGGCTCGTTCGTTTGTTTGTCCGGCTCGGAAACCACAATTGGGGAGTCACTTGCCCCAGGTACTTTGTCTTTTTAACGTTTTAGTAGCCAAGGCAGCTTTTGTACCTGCTTCAAACTCTCAACGGCCAATGGCTCTTCAAAGAATTTCCGATCCTGGATTTGTTGGCAACAAAGGCGGGCTCTTTTAGCGGCCGTCTAGCTAGTTCATGCCAGGTATGTTTCCGGGCTGAATTTCTTATCTTTGTTCACGATTTTTCCACAGAGCTGGCTGGCAAGCCAGGTCTAGTTGTCAATCACACCGCACACCCCCTCCCCTCCCCTGTCATTCAAAAGCTCCACGTTTCATGCCGTCCCTCGGCCCCTCTCTTGTCATCAACCAGTGCTACTCGCTAGTATAGAAACATTCACAACTTGACATACCACTTTAGTTCGTGCCCAAGGTACCACATAGAAAGGAGGTGTGTGGCCGCTTCTTTGGACGCACGCCTGAACGTTGAGTGCGGAGTTGGATGGGAGTGGATTGTATGCTGCATGTGGATCTCAATACTACCTACTCACCACACGTACACCGCACGGGTTTTAATCTACCGGTTCCAGCAGGCCTGTTTTATTCCCTCTCTTCTTTATTAGCGGCTCTTTGTCGTTGTTGCCCCCCTCCCTGCCTTTTGGGGAGAGAGAGAGAGAGAAAGATATTTTAAGAGTGTAGTGGCGCGCACGCCCAACCGCATGCAGGTACCTGCACGCCCGCACGCACGCCCGCACACTACCTGCCTTTCTCTACTTCTACAAGCGAGGGGTCGATTTGGGGCTTTACTTTATTGTTGCGACCTACCCCAACTCTTTGCCTCTTCTCATCTCATCTTCAGCGTGCTTCATCTGCATCCGCTCTGCCGACTCCCATCCGTGTATGTCACTGCTATTGCATACGGATGAGATGCAACGTGGGTAGAAGACGCAGGAGCAGAAGAAGAAGAAGACGAAGAAGGCAGTGAGGGTAGCCCGTCAGTCTACGTACAACAAGCGGTTCCTCGCCTCGCCCAGTTACGATACGCTGCGCATCCAACGAAGAGCGTAACCCCACGTTCCCGGTCTGCCGTATAGACTGTGGACCTCTACTCAGTCTTGGTCAACCAGCGACTGCACTTTTGCACGACCACGAGGATCGTTTCCTTTGGACGATCTCCCCTTTGCGACGAGCTTGGTCCTTGGGACTGGGTTGTGGATTCGGATTCCCTGCGCGCAAGGTCTTTGGGTACTCCGTCCGATATTTGATCTGATATCTCGAGTCTCATCTCACCGGAAAGCGAACGCTTCGGTTACCAGTCAGCATAGTCTTGGCCTCTGCGGCCCGATCTCTTAAATCTGTCGGTACCTCCTATTTACTACGAGTCCTTTCTTTTGTTTATTCTGTCGCTCCAGTAGAAATCCCAGTTGCACACATCTTCATCTTCCATCATGACACATTCTGGCAGCCGGCGCTCGATCTTAGTCTGTGCCACTTGACCGATATGTGTTATTATTCACCCCGGCGCCGTTGTTTTCTCATTCGTATCCGGGACTTCACAATTCTTTCACTCTGCATATTCGTCTTTGGACTGAGTCAGCAGCCTGGAGATGGGATTTTGAGGCCGTTATAATGGCTCTGTTGGGATCGCATTTTGTTCCCTTTCTGGACAACCACTTTGAGCCAGCTTCAGCAAGGATGGCGAAAGGCTCAAGGTTGTTGTCCGTCCGTCAAGGTCCGGACCTTTCTGAATGTTACTATCAAACCCCCTCAGCGAACCCAAACTACTGGTGGTGCTATGCGGAACCTTTTGCTAAAGGTCTGGCGGGGCCCTACTAATCCTGGGGCGCCTAACTATGGACATCTCTTCTCACAAACCTTGCTGCATTTCCAACTCCATTAGAAAGAACTAGACTGCTAACATGAGCAATAAACAGAACCAGGACCAGGACCAGGACCAGGACCAGGACCAGGACCAGGACCTGGATCTGGACCTCGACCCGGAGCAGGGCCGCCAGGGCCTGGAAGAGGATCCGGGGATAGACCCGGATTTCCAAGGCCGCCAGGAGGAGGAGGGCCGCCGTCAGGTGGACCACGGCAACCCGGGAGGCCTCAGCCTCCAGGAGAAAATTCTCCACCGAGTAGCCCACCGAGTAGCTCATCGTCATCGACAAGGGCAGAGAGCAGGCCTACTCCTTCACCAGAGCCATCCTTGAGGCCCACCGTCGAGTTGACCACGTTGATCAGTCAATCGAAGACGACAGCGCCGACGACAAGCCAACGTTCGCCGAATCAACCGAACACAACTCACGCCCCAAGTCCAAGTCCTACGGGCAATCTATCAATAATCCCATCACTGGTCTCGACAAAGCCGCCTATGATTGTTCCTACGCCAGCTCAGTCGACGGCCGTTGGAGCGCCCGACCCGGCTCCTTCAGAAACCAGTTCCTCGCCATCATTTACTTCGTCGCCGGCAGTCGCAGCTGCCGCCACCAACCAGCGGGCTGTCACCATCACTGTTGCGTCTGTTGTATCCGCCGCCGGGATTCTGTTTATTATTGCTGGATTTTTGCTGTACCGGCGGTACAAACAGAGACGGCCTCCCTTCTTCCATCGGGGAATAACACCCATCGATGATGAGGAAATAGAGTCGTGGAAGATCAGCAGAGAGATTCGAGATGAGGAGAAGAGTGGCGGTGCTTTCGAGAAGGAGACTGGACTCGAAGGCTCAGGGGCAAGGGAAAATGGCACTCATGGGCACGTCAGGGGTGCAGAGTCGACCAGCTCCCTCAAGAAAGTACCCAGTGCCGTGATCGTCTATCAGAGCACGCCTGCTCAGCAGTCTCAGCCGTTTTCCTCTGGAGCAGGGAGGCAGTCGGAGGAATTCTCGCCTCGATCAGTCCACTCGCCCCTCAGGATATCCAAATACGGTGCGAACGGCAGCGGCGGCAGAGTGAGCATCGACAGGGAGTACCCACAGACCCCGATACAAGCCCGGGCACCAAACGCTCGCGAGGGTCTGACAGACGAATCAGTACCCGGGGATGAGCCGTATTTGCCCCAGGCAAGGAGGCATCCGTCTCGCATTTCGAAACTTCCGGGCCCCTTGTCTTCAAGCTCCAGAAGTATGCACAACAGGTCGCGGAGTTCTAGGAGCAGCTTACGTAGCTTTGGGGAACGCTACAGTCATGATCAGCCTAGCCCATATGGCAGTGGACAAACCTACTCAGAGCAGGATCTGTCTCCTCGCTGGGCTCGGGCTTCGAGTGATCTACCACGTGGCGGCGCATTGCAGCAAACACAATCATTGCAACATAAGCTTCGGCACTCCAAGTCTTCCACTGGTCACCACGGCCATGCGCGGGGCCACAACCGAGTTCTTCCAAGCTCGGAAACCCCGCCAAGGGTTTCGTTCAGTGACGACTTTTTGAACTCGCCCAGGCCTCTGCTGTTGCGTGAGGACATTGGTCGGGCCATTGGTTGAGGCCCAGCTTGTACGATGATTTCTTCTAAACAGCCAATCTGAAATACAACCGGCTTTATTCTATTTACCTTCTGTGGGTTTGGAGCATTGATCTCCAATTTTGGGTCAGCCTTATTTTGCTTTTTCTCCTCTCAATTCAGTTTCCTTTGTTAAGCATTACGATCTCTCAAGAATGACAACATGCCTGTGGCATTGACGCCAGGCTCTTAACGTTTCCTTTCTTAGTCGCCTGTGAAGCAACCTTCTTCTGACGCGAGACACATGGAACATGGGTCTCTTTTCTTTCATTCTGCTGTCTTATGATTGATTATTTGTGAAGCGGAGGATATACCCGAATGGAACAATTTTCTTTATTTTTGTTTTATTTCTATGAACCCTCTTACTTTGTCACGTGCACTTGGGCACCGGGGAGGCAGTATCTACCTACGTGGCAAAGCTTAGACAGCGTGGGAACTGTTGTTATTGTCAGTACCTTGACTGACGGATTAAACCAAATACTAGCCAATGAGAATATTCAACAATTTTCTGATGCACTTGTGACTTGAGTTTAGCTGATGTGCCTCATTCAAACATCCATCTGTGGAACGGCAGCCGCCGCTCCCGTGGTTAGTGGAATGTTACTGCAAGGCCAAGATCACAGATAAATATAGAAAGATGATAAAGTCTTGCATAGACATCATTGGTCTGAGGTAAGCAACCACTTTGGGATGAATATTTTCGGGAACGCATTGTGTTGGCAGATATTTCTTCCGTAATCTTGATCGGTATGGTCTGTCTGGTTTCCGATTTCTCGTCCGAGTCCCGGCACCGGAACATAGGGAAAACTACTTTTCGGTGGGGCCGTGATTGGGGGGAACCCGGCAGGTCAAATTTCGGGATCAGTGATAAGATAGAACCCACCAATCAAGCTCTAGACGATGCTTAAATTCTCCACCCTAACAGTCGTCAGACATAGCGCACCGGTAGAGCATGCTGGACGACAGTTTAGCTTAACAGGTAGGTAGGTACCTTTTAGCTTTAAGCTCCCCACGTTACAGACAGACAAGTCATTGCTCTCCAGCTTGGGAGGCTCTGCACATACCCTTTGCCTCTCTCTCTTGCAATACCAGCCCCTCCACAGCAGTCAAGAATTGATCGGGCGGGCGGCCCTCTCTCAATCTTCGACTGGCACTTTCTTTGTTGCATGCAGGCCACGCAGCTTCCCAAGGCAGGTCTCGTCGATCTGGGCCCGTAACAAAAAACCACAAAAAGGAGGCAAACATGGTTCACCTCCTCAACTCCTACGTCGACAGTACGTTTATGTTTCCGCGCCAATTGGGGTTCGTTGGTGAGGATATATGCATAACTGGGCTTTGCTAACGCTGCTTGATATTGCAGAGCGCGTCGTGATAATGACGACGGACGGCCGCATGTTGATAGGCACGCTCATCAACTCGGACAACCAAGCCAACATTGTACGCCTTCTCTCACCTCCCCCCACTAATCTCCTTCCTTGCCATGCTGTTATATGTACACCAGGTTTCGTTTTGCCTTTCAAACCATACCCCCAGCGCACCTTGTTCTGACATGCAGAAAAACCGCCTCGGACCGCCCCCGCCACAGATCCTTTACAACGTTACAGAGCGCCACATTGCACCGGCAGACGGCGATGAAGACTCCGTCGACCGGCCGTCGGTAGGCACCGAGATCATCCGCGGATCGACGATACTCGTGGTCGGGCTGGTGGACGAAGAGCTGGAGGGGTCCATCGACTGGACCAAGGTCAGGGGTGAACCCATTGGGGATACATATAATCCGTGAGGAACGAAGGGGTTATTGCGTTGGTTCGCGAGGTGAAACGCTGCCTCGACGCGGTAACAAGACGAGAAGAAGAAGAAGAAGAAGAAGAAGAAGAAGAAGAAGAAGAAAACAGCGATCGGATTCTTAATGTCGATAGGTGGGCAGCGGCACGACCTGGGATCTCGTCAAAGTCGAGTGGTGCGCGGATCATGAATGGATTGGCCTGTTTGGGAGATTACTGTCGGTTCTCTTCCATCTTTGTTTGGTCATATATTTCTTTTTACATTGTGTTTTCAAAAATTTGATACCCCATTCCGCCAAAGTCAGACGGAACAAAATGCATCCGTGGTTCATACCCCTCTACCAGAACAGCTGCTTCATCAGATACTCTGCAAAGACGTCGAAGCCGGGCGAGCCCACGATCCTGTTGATGCTGTTGCCCCTCCTCCTGCTCAGCCAACCCATGGTGTCTCCGGGGACCTCGTCGAGCTGCACGCCGTCCACCACCTCGGTCTTCTCGGGCTGGCCGGGCTCCTGCTCGACGCCGGGCTTGCTGCGCACGCGGCGGTCCAGGATGTGCATGCCGCGGGTCCACTGGCCGGCGGTCTCGACGCGAATGTCCTCGCCGGGCGACGCCTTCCAGGCCGGGTTGTCGCGCGTCATCATGTACCACACGGTCAGCGGGTCATGCAGCGACAGGCCCGGCTCGCTGCCGTCGCCCAGCATGCTGTCGATCTTGTCAAAGGTGCGCGACAGCACGTGCTCCAGCCAGCGGGCCAGCGGGCTGCCCGAGGCGACGAGTGGCGCGATGCGCTGCGTGAAGAAGCCCTTGTTGAGCAGGTGGTCCGTGGTGATATCGAGCGGGAACAGCGACAGCTTGAGCTGCCGCGACAGGCCTGCCGGGTACGGCTCGAGGCTGGCCGAGGTGCGCGGCGGCATGGTGGAGCTCGGCTCCCGCGCCGTCAGGGCGAAGACGCGCGCCGTGGCCACGGCGTCGGCGAACGTGTTGAACTCGGCCACCGGCGTGATGTTGCCCGGCACGTCGACGGCGCCGCCCATGACGCAGACCTCGCGAGCGCGGAGCACGGTCTCCGGGTCCTCGGCTGCTGCAAGCGCGAGGTTGGTCATGGGCCCGATGGTGAGGATCGTTACGGTCTGGTCGGGAGATTCCTTCAGGATCCTGAGGATCTCCTTGTGCGCTACCGTCTTGGACGGGGTGAAGTACGATGAAAAGCTGGGGATGTCTGAGGGGGCCCCGCCGGGGGCGTCCTCAAAGAGGGTACGCCATGTGTCTGCGGGGCTTAGGTCCGGGTGCTAGATGAATGGCTTGGTGATTCTTGGATTGTATGGAGATATGAATCAAAAGGGGCAAGGCGCAACTTACAGCGTCGTGAACTCCATGCAGCCCGTCGGCACCGTCTAGATATTTTGCAACCCCCTTGGTCAGAAACTGAGAATTATAATGGCAGGGTCATCCAGAGACCTACGGAAGTGGTCCGCTGCAAGCTCATCATCCTCTAGGGGATGCTTGGCTCCGATTGCCACGATGGGCTTGAATTGCGACAGAGACTCGAAGCCTGTCTCCTTACCAACCGACTTGCGCCAAGCCCTCTCTTTCTCCAAGACATGGAATAGAGCAACTGCGTTGCGCAGACAGCTGTTTTGTGGTGCACGTCACCAAGTATCAGCATGAGATTGTTCCTTTACTGTCCAGACTTATGCTGCTGAGGGCAGCTTTGGCCCCTTATGACAGGCGGTAATTGGGATCTGGGGGCAAGCGGTTTACCCCTGAAGCGGCACGTTGCCGTACGTGACCGAGAGCATGACCACCTCCAGGTCTTCTGGAGAGGCGCTCAGGGCCAGCAGGATGGCCAATACATCATCGACTCCTGCGATTATGTCAGTGCTAGTCCGTTTTTGATAAATGATGAACAATGTTGCTTTTTGTGTTGTTTTTGTTTACCTGGGTCGGTATCAATAATGATTTTATGTTTGGGTGCCATTTTATCTGACTTGGATAATTACTTGGCGCCAGCGTTCCCAAGTCTGTGGTATTGTTTTCAAAGATGAATATCTCGTGAATGAAATTCCTAAAGTAAAAGTCTCAGAATCCCGTCCTTATCTGCGAGGACGTTCTTATATTTACAACTGTGAAAGCTGTAGAATTACTGTTTGATATTACGAATATGACAAAGTCGGCGCAAGTCACCCCACTATGGACCTTGCCTTCCTTCACCCTGCCGACAGAGCCGATAGGCACCCGTGAGTTATAGAGCGGGGTAAATCACGGCAAACAGTCTTAGCATTGCCCAGGCTACGACACTTTGCTGGCAAATTGACAGGATTACATGGAACTGAGGATCGTATTATCCAGCTACATTATAATATGTTAGTAGCCCGAAGTACTGTTGGGACCACGAAATTCACTATACATATCGATTTGGGATTGTTCGGCCGCGGCAATTGATCAAAATGCTGGTTGGTTATCTACTGTACTTGTGCACCCACCTGCATGCATGGAAGTTGTGTCGTATTTTCGATCGATCGAATCAGAAAAACTATTTTGGAAATAGTCAAGTTAGAAACATCTTGTTCTTAATAGTTTACCATCTGAGAAGTTGCCCACCGCGGACGCTAATGGCAAGATTGATGAAGTTCATTGATATTTCTAGCTTCTCTTGCTTACGGTGATTGTCGTGCTTTAGTACTGTACATATTTTCCATGTTGGAAACAAGCACCAGGGGAAGCACCCCGCGGACCCCACCCAGCAAATTGCGCTCATGCTTCCTCTTCTGGCCACATGATAAAGCTCAAGATTGTTTATGGTAGCTAGCTCCGTTGTTCCCTCGGGACAACCGACGTTCCTGTGCCCAGCCAGGTCAACCCAGAATTCAGGCTTACGCTGTCAAGATCAATTGGATTTAAGATGGTCAACTCGTATATATTTGTCTCTCATTTCTCTCATCTATCGATCAAACGGTTGACGACAAGTCTAAAAAAAAAAAAAAAAAATCGCGAGCCATTTGAGCAATTCTAGCTGGAATGATGGACACACTTGCCAAGGCCAAGGCATGCTTGCTGGGGAATGCGATGGTCTGGCCTAGAGGGCTCACGTGATAGCCTTCTTAGTCTTTCTATGCGCTGGTCTAGTCAAGGGAGGATGTCTGCGCTGGCGACCACAGCAGGGGAAATTATGAACACATTGATCTGTTGGTCAACAAACAAGGCTGGAATTCCAGCAAACTATTCAACCCGGCAAGCGAGCAACGGGGGAAAAGTCACCCCGAAAGATCCGTTCGGTTGGCTGTTTACTTTTACTACTTTGCTTGCTGGAGCATTCTCGATAGCAGTCCTTCCAAATGGAACACCGGAAAGATGAGCACACAGTGAACGACAAGACCTTGAATTGTACGATTCTGGGGACCAGGAAAGACCAAGAGAACATTCAAGCCAAAACAGCAAGTGTTGCGTGCGTCTGGCCTCGAACAACCGAGGGGGTCTCCAGTGTTTGAGGCAGAAGAACATCAGGGGGGATATGTTCATCCTGACCTCATCAAAGACTGTACGGAATGGGCAGAGGTTGTGAATGTCTTAGACGAGCATGCCGACAAACTCAGCCATGCCCATGGAATCTGAAGACATTTCCAAGTATTCAGCATTCAAGACCACATCTAACAACACGAGCCGCACAGACTGGAGAACACAAGGAGATGTCTAGCATTGGTATCTCTTCATTTCGGCAGATGGCTGAGGCCAGGCCGGGGAATTCGCAAGGACTAATCTAGAATTCGGACTGTTTACTTTTGGATCCTCGTCACAATGATCCAAAAACAACAAAGCTCTCGATTTTTGTATAAGAATATCCAGCCCAGCGCATGTTTGTCTGGATCTGATCCTGTTCATCATCCACTCATTCAGTCTCTCGTTTCAGCCCCTTGTCACTCTTTTACCAATCCCCCCTTTCTAGTCGCTCTTTAAGCACCAATACTTCACCATCTTCAGGCTTCATAGCTTGTAATCCACCCAAGTCTCAAGTCTTGATAAGAGCTCGATACCTAAGATGCGCGGACTCTCGGCAGCGGCGCTTTGCGCTGTGGCTGGCAGCCTTATGTTGCCAGTCGTGGCTGACCCTGGCGACCCACCCCTGGATGGGCAGATCCTCATGATCTATCCCGGAAACCGTGTAGCATTCAGCGATGCCACCTGGGCGGCCCAGGACAAGCTATTGTCGGCCTCTCCCTACTACCAGGCTGCTCGGTCACTGGGATACACAGTCTCCAACGTTACCACGGAAGAATGGTCGGAGCTGACGGAGGAAGACTTCCAAGTCTTTAAGGCTATTTTCATCAGCAAGCTAGGAACTGGCACTACATCCGACTACTCGTTCCTTGACACCACCAAAGCTGCATGGGGTGCTGCTGTCAAAAACACAGGCAACGTCATGCTTTCCGGCGCCCCCGTTAGCGACATCGCCGCCCAAGAGGAGGTCACCGATGTCAACGACCCGGACGCAGTTACGAAGAACAATGCCCGTCTCAATGCCCGAATTGTTCTTAAGAACGTGAGTGAGGCATACAAACAAGTGCCACTAAGAGTTTCTATGCTAATCATGAAATTTTGCAGGCTATTAACTTCATCGCCAAGGGCTCGACCACGGGATTGTACATCGAGGTCCCCATGACTACCGATGCTGGGACGACGGGCGATATGCAGACTAACGGCGAGACGCTCTCGTTCCTTAGTGGACTCGGCGATTTCAAGTTGAGAATCTTTGGCGATGCCCCTCCGACTGGAGTCACAAGCGCCAACCAGGACGTCGTCACCCTGGTGGCGAGGCACCCTGATATCCCTAATCTCGAGAGCTCGACCCTTTCACCATGGGATAGGTCCGCCCGTTCCGTATTTTCTCAGCGGGGAACAGGCTTCGAGCCCCTCTCCATCGCCTCTGCCGTCACGGGATTGGAGGCATTCCAATGGACTGACAGTACAGGAACTACCCAGACGGGCCCTGCAGTTATTGTCGCCCGCTCTGCCACCGCACTACAAGCAATCCCTGAGACTTGCGGTGACTCCACGTTTGACCCTTTAGTAGAGCAGTGTGATCCCTCGGGCACCTCTGATCCGAACTGCAACCAAGCCACTTGTCTCTGCACTTGGGGCTACGATTCTGTCACTAGCACGTGTGTCCAAGGACCCACCTGCGGCGACTCCGCTGTCGATTATCAACGTGGCGAGGAATGCGACCTAGGAAGTGCTAACGGCGACGGGGAATCCGCTTGCACCGCGGATTGCCGATGCAGATTTGGAGGATACACTGACTCTGAGGGCGATTGGAAGTGCGTGGAGGAATGCGGCAATGGAGTGCTTACCGGGCCAGAGGAGTGTGACGACGGAGTCCTCCTCAACGGCCAGACTGGTTCTTCCTGCAGCGACACATGCACCTGCAAATATGGGACCGAGGACGTCAACGGCATGACGGTATGCCTGACTTCTCTATGTGGTGATGGGGAGGTCACTGGCAACGAACAGTGCGACGATGATGACAACGGCCAGACTGGTTCTGTCTGCACCAACACATGCACCTGCAAATATGGAACCGAGGATGTCAACGGCGCGATAATCTGCAAGATTTCAGATTGTGGTGATGCCGAGATCACTGGCAACGAGGAGTGCGACGATGCTTTAAACAACGGCGCGGCTGATTCTCTCTGCAGCGAGACCTGCACGTGCAAGTATGGACTCGCAATGGACCCGGCTGCCGGTCCTTGCGCCTCTGAGCCCGCGCCCAGCTGTGGAAACAATCTTATCGAGCCCGGAGAGCAGTGTGACAATGACGAGGACGAGCTTTGCAATAATTGTCAGTGCCTGTACGGACCCGCCGAGAACCCGACTGCCCTAGTTCCCTGCGCCGCCGCTCCCGCAGCCACTTGTGGAAACAACGTGCGCGAAACCGGCGAAGAGTGCGATAATGACGAGGACGAGCTTTGCAACGACATTTGCGAGTGCTTGTACGGGCCCGCCGAGGACCCGACTGATCAGGTTCCCTGCGCCGCCGCGCCTGCAGCCACTTGCGGGAACAATGTTGTTGAAACTGGAGAACAGTGCGATAATGAGAACGATGATCTTTGCAACGACACTTGCGAGTGCATTTACGGACCCGCTGCGGACCCGACTGCCGATGTTCCCTGCGCCACCGCGCCCGCAGCCACTTGCGGAAACAACGTTGTGGAGGCTGGAGAGCAATGTGATAACGAGGACGATGATCTTTGCAACGACACTTGCGAGTGCATTTACGGCCCAGCCCCAAACCCGACTACCGATGCTCCCTGCGCCACTGCGCCCCCTAGCTGCGGCAACGACATTATCGAGTCCGGCGAGGAGTGTGATGATGGCAGCGATCTCTGCAACGAGGAGTGCGAATGTGTCTTTGGCCTCAACGAAGAGACCGGCGAATGCTACGAGACTGCTCCGGCGATCACCACCACCGCAAGCGTCACCGAGGCTGCCACCACCACTGAGTCTGCTTCTGTCACTGGGGATGCTACCATGACTGAGGGTAACACTGTCACCGAGGATGTCACCACTACCGAATCAGCTGATGCCACTGCCACCGAGGACGCCAGCGCTACCGAGTCTGCTGGTGCCACAGTCACCGGCGATGTTACCGCTATCGACTCCGCCACTGCCACTAAGTCCGCCGTCGCCACCGCTACTGAGGACGTCAGCCTTACCGAGTCTGCTGGTTCCACTGCTACTGAGGACGTCAGCGTTACCGAGTCTGCTGGTTCCACTGCTACTGAGGACGTCAGCGCTACCGAATCGGCTGATGCCACTGTCACTGAGTCTGCTGGTGCCACAGTCACCAGCGACGTTACCGCTACCGAGTCCGCCACTGTCACCTCTACTGGGAACGTCACCGTTACCGAGTCTGCTGCCGCCACTGCGACGGAGGATGTTACCATGACGGGCTCTAGAAGCGCCACTGATGTTGTCACAGTCACTGAGTCAAACACCATGACATCCGCAACAGACGCCACACAGACCGGTACAAACACTGCTGGTACGCAGACCACAACGTCGCCCAGCTCGCCCTCCAGCACCGATGGTCCTCTTCCCCAAGAGCTTCAGTCAGAGGATGGTGCTTCTTTCAGTTTCGTTGGATGTGCCGCATCCTCTGAGAACTACAGGGGTTTCACGCTTGAACAGGAGTCGGATGACATGGACCTCAACGTCTGTGTCACCGTCTGCAAGGACCGTCTGTACAGCGGTGCCTACAAGAAGTAAGCGATGACTCCGTAAAAGCCCTGGATTACAGTTGACGCACCTACTAACATGATCATCTTTGCAGCCAATGCTACTGTGGCGATGAGCTTGATGACAGCGATGTCAGCGTCGTTGGCGAAGCCGCCTGCGACCTCACGTGCCCGGGCAACCCATCCCAGAACTGCGGTGGAGATTTGGACACGACCGAGAAGCTTAGGGTACGCCAGGTCACTGCTGGCATCCTTCTCTCGCTCTACAAGCGCGACATTGTGGATGGATCCAGCCCCTCCCTGGCCCCGACCGTCACCGGCACGGGAACCCTCAGCGCTCCTCTGCCATCGCAGACTGCCGGTGGTGTTACCATCAACAACATTAACAACATCGACATTGACATCAACATCATCCTTGTTCCTTTTGCTGGCGTGGACTGCCTTGGTCAACTTGTCTACATCAAGAGCTGTGACATCTGCAAGGCCGGCGAGATGGTGAGCTGGGCTCCCAAGCGCTGCGCCAACGCCGATGACTGCGCCGGTATGAAGGTCTACAAGCCCGAGCAGTGCTCCGACAACAACGGCCGCTGCAATCCGGGGACCAGTGACTACGACTTTGTCGTTGAGAAGCCATGCACCACATGTGACGGTGGTGTCATCTACCAGCCCAAGGGTCAGGACAACGCCGCTCCTCAATCTCCTGAGCACCAGGCACAGCCCCAGCCCCAGCAACCTGGTGCAGGTGACGTCCCTGGCCAGCTCGCCGGTGATAATATTCCCGTCACCGCCGGTTCGGGTCGCTTCTCTGCTTTCCAATCCCTCGTTGCCGGGCTTGCCGTCAACATTGTTCTCGCTGGCCTTTTCCTGTAAGCACGCTTGAGTGAGCGTGTTGAACGGGATTTACTGTCCGTATTCTTTTCTTCTTCGTTCGTTGCCCACTAGTTTGCACCAAACGGGCTTGTTTTTTTTGGATTTTCTTTTCATTGTTTTATCAATGATGTGATTGTGATGGTGCTGCTTGTTGATACAAGCTTAAATTTCAGGAGAAAAGGAGTTACTTTTAATGTTGGTGTTTTAATGGGCAGTTATCTGGGGAGAGGGTTTGGGCAAAACTTTTGTGCTTTTTTTTTTTTTGGATTCAATTCTGTTTCACCAAACCTTACCATACAATTCGACTTTTTACCTTTGGATTACGGCAACCGGCTGGTCATTACTGCTTTTTTTTTTTTGATCTAATTACATGCCTCCCCATTTTGTCGTGGAGGCTTGACTCGCCCAATGCCAGGGCTGACTGACTTGAGACGCTATTTAGCTATACCTGGAAGTGAAACCATGGAACGATGATTCCCAGACCCAGCGAGACCTAGCTGCACCGCGAGGATCCCTACATGCCTACTCAAAATAGCCACACCCGACAGACAAGGCTAGACCATGACGCAACCCTTCTGACGTGGCAATCACGAGCACTTGCTATGCCATCACCGTCCTGCAAGCTGGGATAGCCCAGCCCGGCTACATCAAAAAGAGCGGAGTACAACCACCGAATGGGGGCCGGCCTCGGGGTCACATCGCTCGGCCTCGCCAGTAACATCCTCCGACTTCGTACCTTGGTGCGACAAAAAGACAGAGAGTGGAAAAAAAAAAAAAAAAAAAAGACACGCACAAATCACAGCTCCACATTATATTTCTACCTATCCACCGTAATTATCATCAATAAGAACAGGTCCGGTGGCGTAATGGTAGCGCGTCTGACTACGACCCGCCAGATATTCGGTAATCAGTAAGATCACCTGGATATGGGGATTTGTGTAATCAGGAGGCTGCAGGTTCGAGACCTGCCCGGATCGTTTTGATATATTCGCAGTATCGAGATGTCGAGGTGTTGTGGCCATGGTGTGGAACTTTTGTGTTTTTGGCCACAAAGAATTGGGAACGACGTGATTGTGTTGTGGGCGACGGGGGTATCACGTGACACATTTGACGAATAGAGCTACCTACCGAGGGCCTTTGCCAATAAGTTGTTGTCAACAATTTTTGTAAAATTTGTCTAGACTAGGTAGTAGGTACGGAGCAAGTTACTTGATAACGGGGATGGGTAGATATTATTCTTTTACCGTATATTTAGTTAGCATTGGTCTTGGTTGCCCTCCCCCGCGGAAAATCCCTCCAGTTATTTCCGGAGCCTATCATATTCGTCTTTATCATCCTCTTGGTAGCTTGGGGTAACTTCTTAGGTCGGAGGGTAGCGTCTCATCATCCTGGTAAATTTCGCTTGAAATGAACCTTTTGGTTTGGTAGTATGTAATCTCAAAGTCCGTTTTAATAGCAAGCGAGCAAGATCAACAAATAAATTGACAAAGAATCCAATTGCGAAACAATGCATATGCAGCACATGTCAAGCTCAAGCTGCAGCGTTCATCCAATTGCCGGCTGGAGGTCAGAACCCTGAGCCAAAGCTGCGAGAGCTCTTTGACAAGGCGGCTGCCGGATGGTGGAGCCGCAATCGCAGGCCGCAGAACCGCCCCATAAATCCGTCTTCTTCTGCACGCTCACTGGACGATCCAGCCCCAACACCAGACCATTTTGCGGTGGAGATAGCCAAGCCTCTTGCCCAAGGAGAAATGGCTTCGTCGTAAAGCCACCTGTTTATTTCCATCCATCAGTGGCCAAAGCCTCGCCATCTGTCCTGAACGTTTCTAGTTTAATAGGACTCCCTTGTCAACAACTTTTGCACTGTTGCGGAAAGAAAAGGCTCAAGGTTCCCCGAAAATCCCTTGTTTTGCTTGCCCTTCAACTTCTACCGAATCTCGATTGCGTTGCGTCTTTCTTTGCTGCTGCTCCATATTCACCATTAGCCGAGAACCGCAACTCTTCCCAAGCTCCCGGTACTTCGCTGCACAAGGTCAGACGCGAGCGTGGAAGCACGACACGTGCACACAAGGCAAATATATTGTGTCGACAACAAAGTTTACAGCACTGGGCGTCATCCTAGTTGTCGATCCTGTCCTCTTCCTCACTTCTGCCTCGCCCCGACCTCAAATTTTCTCCCTTACCACCCGAAAGTCCCAGGCCACAGCTCCGGCTGATCTCCCCCACATCACATCAACATCATGGGTGCTGCCAACTCAACATTGGTCGGCTGGACCATCGTGCTCGCCATTGCAGGCTTCGTGGGATGGAGGGAGTGGGACGCAAAACAGAAGAGACTTCTCCAGAAGACTGCTGGTCAGCGATCGCGAGAGGAGCATCGCAATGCCGCCCAGTCGAGACGAGACACCAAGAAGGATGAAAAGGAACACAGCAAGGTGAAACGTCAACGTGTCGCTGACAGCCAAGCCGAGAAGCCCAAGGAGAAGGAGACCGTCGCCGCGCCCGTCGAGAAGGAGCAGTCCAAGGCCTCCAAGAAGAAGGCCAACACCTACAGCTCGGATGACGATGCGGCGAGCAACCGCGAGTTTGCCCGTCAGCTTTCGAGCGTCAAGGAGGGCACCAAGTTTACCGCAAAGTCCAAAGACGATGTGAGGCAGAAGTCGGTGAAGCAGTCCCGCGCCGACGAGGCCAAGCGTCAGGTCGCCAAGCCCGTCGAGGAGCCCAAGGCCGCCTCGCCACCCTCATCTACCGCCGGCATCGACGCCGACGATGATCAGTCATCGGCCGCCTCCCCTGTTGTCGCTCCGACCGCCAGCGCCGGTGACGTCTCCGACATGCTGGAGAAGCCGACCTCGGGCCCTTCGGTGCTCCGCCTGACCGACACGGAGGAGAAGAAGAAGCCTCAGAAGGCCAAGGCACCGCAGCCCGCCGAGACGAAGAAGCAGCGTCAGAACCGGAAAAAGGTAGAGGCAGCCAAGGCCATGCGTGAGGAGGCTGAGGCCGAGCGCAAGAAACTCCTTGAGGCTCAGCGCCGAACTGCCCGCGAGGCCGAGGGCCGCGCTGCCAAGGATGGTTCCGGCTTCATGGCTGCCCAGGCCAAAGGCAACGTCTGGACCGGCGGCAAGGACGTCAACGGCTCCAACAACGGCGTCCTCCCCGTTCAGCCTCTTGACACTAGCGAGCCCGCTGCGACACAGCCCAAGACTCAACAGAAGCAGGATAACGCTGCCAAACAGGATGTCAAGGGTGACAAGTGGGTTTCCTCGCTTCCTTCCGAGGAGGAGCAGATCAAGATGATTGAGGACGAAGAGTCTTGGAGCACTGTGCCCACCAAGGCTTCTCGCAAGAACAAGAAGAACAAGGAGAGTGCCGTGGATAGCATGGACGAGGGAGCTGCTTCAGAGACGAAGCCCGCTCCTGCCGCCGCCCCGGCGCCAACTCCTGTTCAGCCTGCCAAAAAGCCCCAGGTAGAAAACCAGAGGCCCGTCAAGACCTTCTCGCAAACTTCATCCTTCGCAGCCCTCAACGCCGATGGAGCCGCCGACCTCGAGGAAGAAGAATGGGACGTTTAGAGGAAAGTTATTTTCTTCATAATAGTATGCTGCCAAGTGCGTCTTGACCCAGTCAAGTACCCGCCGCGGAGCCTGCACACTTGTCCCAGACCCTACTGCCTTTTTGATGCGGACCGGGGTCTCTACTCCGATATTGCTCTCAGGCGCCTCATAACTCTCTTGACTCTTGATGCCCATAGAGGGCTATGTGCCAAAAACCTAACCTGTCTTGTTTGGAATTCGGCGCAAAAATGGGATTCAGGGCGGTGTTTCTGTATGTAATTGTAAATTGCCGCTGCCCATCACCAAAAGAACGAATTGTTACCATTACTTTGTGCGTTGGGCGGGAAAGGAAGCATAAAAAGACAAAAAAAAAACCTTTTTTTGGGGGGGTCAAGCATATAACTGGAATTTGTTGCCGTGGCTTGGGCGGCGTTACTCGACTATGTTTCTCCTTAGGTATTCCTCTTCGTTTCTCATCAGTTTTGCTAGTCCCTGTATGTCTTTTTATATGTCTGCTACTCTTTGGCTGTGTTTTCCCCATCTCTCAGTCATTACAGATATCCCTACTCTGAGGAACCAACTACAACCCAAGAGAGAGAAAAGTGAAGGCATGAAAGAATGCGGACGCTCGGTCTCGATGCCCCAGCATCATGGCATTTTGATCAGTAAAGCGTAGTGAGGACACATACCGAGCTTTTAGACCGGCCACCTTCCTGACCTGGCCTTGCACGATCCCCGACCAAACGATTAGACATGTGTCAAAAGCCAGTTCAACGACTAGTTCGACTTGTAGCCACTCGGAACGTCGGGTGGAGGCCAAGCTGGCAGGGTTGACGCTATATCTATCGTGGGTTGCATGATGTACACCAGAGACCGCACATGGACAGACAGCGTTTCTCTCATGACCGTGCAGTAAAACCCTGGCTTGCGTTGTTTCCAGGACGAGTCATCCAACGACCAAAGCGCTTTTTGGCGAATAGATGCATCGCATGGCACCACGCGTACTATTTTTTTTTTTTTATCGCCCCGGCCTAGGAAGCATTT
>NC_043741.1:1089769-1135338 GCF_004337985.1 Pyricularia pennisetigena
AAACGAAAAAAAAAAAAAAAAAAAAAAAAAAAAAAAAAAAAAAAATCCAGGCAGACAGATAGGTGTAAACGTTGGCTCAGATAGAATGAAATCAAATGTCGGGTCATCCGTATTCCGTCACTACTCGCGCATCTAGACTATGGGCAAAGCAGACGCTTACGAGTACATTGGTTATCAATTAGCTCAATCAAACTCGCCGATTACTGCATGTTGACGTTGGAGTACCAAGTACCAAAAGACTCGGTTTGTAGATAAGGATCCTTGGCTACCAGACACCCGACCAAGATCATCCAGCCTCTGGTCGACTTGTGGAAATTTCGTAGGATTCCAAGGGCAACTTTTAGTACCGAATATCAAAGAACAATTCCGAGGCTGAGGACAATAGTCTAGTGAACAAGAAATTTGTTTTCTCTACCCGTTAAAGCGGCGCCCCCGGTTTAAGATTTGGTCAAGCTGCTAATAAAGATGCGCCGCGTGGCTGTTCTTCAACTGCTGACCAGGCAGGGGCTGGTTGGCTGGTTGAGGTGGCAGACAAGGGAACCGACGCCTTGGAGAGTGAGAGAAAGAAACAGAAACAGAAAAAAAAAGCGGTCCAGTGCCAGCTACAGCATGGATGACGAGGTGCTTCATGTGTACCCTAATGTGGACATTTGAATGTTGTGTACCAGACAGATTAGTGATTCGCGGGCTCCTTGAAGTCTCCCACGGCAAGTTAAGTGTTTCCAAGTAGTCTGCACCGAACTTTGTTTTGCCGTCCTTGTTGCTTCTTTATTATTTCTTTCACCCCGCTGATCATAGTTGCTGCTAGCGGGCCCTTGAAGATCTGACTTTTAGTACAGTACATATTTTCTTTAGCAAACGGCATTGCATTAGATGCCATCTAGGAACTAGTCTAGGTGCATTAAGGAACCAATCAATCACCTATCAAATCCTTTCCAATCTTGGTCGAGGAACCTAGTCGGTGCCTTGGACGCTAGCGCGTGTCCCTGTCGTGCCACCTCCAAATTCTCAAAAAGAAAACTGCTGTGCAATGTGCACCTGATGATGTGCTGATGCGCATGATTTTCTCTGGCGCCTGTGTCTAGTTGAGGCGCAATTCTGCAAATCTCGTGGTTTGCGCAGGTACGGATTTTGGTAGGAGCCAACACACACACACACACACACAAGGACGAAAAGTATCTTTGTACTTCCGCGGCGTCGTGGATTTCCATTGCTTCCCTCGCGGATTACAGGGCGACCGACAGGAAGTGGCCCCCCCGGACCCAGTTGGGATCCCAGTGTCTAGAAAATCGCAACCTCACATATGTCTGGTGCGCCTCAAACGGCTCCCCTCCCCACTTGGACCCATGCGACACTTCCTGAACGTCGTAAGTACCCCAGAGCCTGGAGACCCCCGATTTGTACCCCCTTGGACTGGACTGATTGATTGCCTTTGCTGCTACTCAAAGGGGTGCTTCGGTCCCATTCGATTGTTTCCCGTTGGATTCCTTCCCCTTTCACCAAGGTACTTACTCTCCCTCGACCTTCCCATCCGAGTCCCAAAGTCAATTATTTTGGACAACAAAGTCCCTTGGACTTTTACTGCCATCCACCTGGCCAAAACAATCTTCCGCCCATGCTAGAAATCGGACTAGTCACACTTTAAACGACTGGCTCACTCCGTCATCTTAAAAGAGGTGCCTGGTCTTGCCCATTTCAATTTGCTCTTCAACAGCCCAAGACTCCCTAGCGAAGCCACCTACATACATTCTGCTTGGCGTTTGGACCTCCTCATCTCACACGAACAGACACCAGCTTCTTCCGGCCCCTCTTGGGGAACGCACACCAGCTTTCATTGAATCTCTGTACGCTTGGCACTCCACCACACTGTCAATTGCGCCAACTCAACGAAACGGACGACCGGACCACGCGTTTGCGTCCCGCACTACGATAAAACCCAAAAGGCTAAACCTGCGGCCGATACCTTGTCACTCAACTTCCTTCGCCCGAACTAACGCAAGCTTTCGTTGTTGCGTCGTACCAACACCTCCTTGCCAACTGCTTGCTCTCGCAAACGGGCCAACCGAGCCACAACCGATATATACAGCTCCACTCTCCCGGAGTTCCAATTGAATGCTTTTATTTCACCCGAACGGTGCTGTTCCAGCAGAGCCCTAGGGAGAAGCCTAAAGAGCAACCCAAGTCACTGCTTTTGGCTTCACATAGGTACCTCCTTGGTACCGGCTGAAATATATATATTTTTTTTTTTAAATATAGTCGCCACAACATTCCCGTCTTGGACTCATGATCTCGACACCGCACGAGCTTGATTTGACTGAACCCGACGACAGACTGCATTGTGCAGTCAGCTCCGGTTATTCCAATTCGTTCTCGATACCAATCGACATATATACCACAACACATACGCTGGCAACCCGTCGTGACATCAATTCGAGCCAAGAGGTTCAGGAGGGATACACTCCCTGGTCAACTGGGACAAGATTAGCTGCTCAGAGTCGGTTTTCGGTGACTCTCCGGTGGAGATAAAACCGCCGCCATGTCGTTGGGGGTGGCTATCCAGTCGGCCGTCTTCTATGTTATAGCATGCACACCTTGTACCGGGGCGCGAGCTAGGAGCAAAGCAAAGGCGCGTGCACGGAGGGAAAGGCAGGAGAAGGATAGACTGGAGGCCGAGAACCCGGGACTATACCGTCATCCCAGTCCATTCAACACGAGCCCGCATTGGGATGAGGAGATAGCCATGGGACCATCATTGCCAAAGAAGAGCTCGAGCGGCAGAAATACATCTAGCCAACGGAGGCTTACGTCTGCTTCTTCAGGCAAGGACACCACCAGGAGTGACAGCACAATAGCCATCTCGCCATCAGTAAGTATGGCAGCGACGGCCAAACTTTCAAAATCAGCAACAATGCCGACATCGGTTCCATCCACATCAGAACATTCTCCGCCCAATCCTGGCAGCAGCTCTACCGTTGTTCCTGATGGTGACCCGAGCTTGAGCCGGACGGTATCCGAAAATTGGAACTTGAAACGGTACCAGCGTGAGGACGAAGAGCTTTGGGGGTACGACATCCCCACGAGCAACGCGGCCGATACCTCGCGACCTGGTCAGAAGATCATGGACGCCATTGCCAAGGCTGGCTCGTCAGCGGGTCGATTGTTAGATTCCACTCTACTCCTGGCCGGCAGCGGGAGTGGCAAGGACCGCAACAGCAACGGTGAGCTGCGCGAGATCACCAACGAGGATCGCCGGAATTTCTACTCGCCCTCAACCCCAACAACCACAACATTCTCCAGCTATCGTAACCCGCCTGTCAACGATTATCATCCCCCGGTTGTCAGCTCCAGCCCGGCTCACAAGGACGAAATGAGCTGGCTTCGCCAGCCTCCCCCTGCAGTCAAGATTATGGAGGCCAAGGTACCTGTTAGCCGTAGTGCCAGCTTGGCCAGCACGGTCAGCCGGAGAAGCCACTTGCCCGGATCATCCGCAAACAACCTTTCCGAGTCGGGTCTCGGGAGGGTTGTTGGTGAGCGACTGGTTGGTGCCAAGCTCCGCAACGGAGAGCAGTTCCCAACGGGAAGGACGCCCTCTTCCGGATCAGGCCCGAGAGCTGGTGGAAGGCCCCGCCGGACCACAGTCTCGTCATCGCGTTCCAAGCAGAGCCAGATGAGCTTTTCGCACGACTCATCGTCGGACGATGAGTACTCCGAGATTGAAGCTCCGCGGACCAGCCGGCGTCAACCGGCAAAGCCGTCGACGACGCCAGTTGAGGCTGTAGATGATGCGCACGACGGACACGCCAGTCAGAGGCCCAAATTGGAGACTATCGTGAGCTCGGATCTCTCGAACTTTTCAAAGCAGACCGGCCTTGTCTTGTCTCCGATTGAGAGCATCGTCGGCATCGACCCGAAAAAGGCAGACATAAGGCCGGCGACCGAGACCAAAGACATGGCCGAGCGCCCCAGCGGCCGATCCATCGACAGCGGAATGGCTCTTTCGGTATGAAGAAAGCCGTGTGATTTGTCACGGCTGATACAGTACATACATGCTTACCTTTTCTTTTTCAAATTCTTGGCCACATATTCGTCGCTCGAGATGTCCACAAAGAGCCCTTCCCTCACCTAACATTTTAGTTTCTCCTTCCGCTCCGCCACGCCATTTTATGGTACCATCTCTCACTCTTTTTATTCATCCTCCATCTCAAGTTGACAACTTTACCTTTCTTTTGTTTGCATTGGGCCGGGGTTATTTTCGTTAGGCATCCTACAGGTCAGGGACGGTCTGATCCCTGTTGTTTTGGAGTACGGAGTTTCTTTTTTTTTTCCTTTATCATCTTCTTTTCTTCCTTTTTGTCTCTTTCCAACCGGGTTTCACTGAAAGCATTTTCACAAACGAGCATGTTTTGCTACTGTTATTCTTATGGCATTTCCCTTGATGGCTGGTAGAAATTGCTGGAAAAGCGAGCGCGTCTGGATAGCGCATCAATGAATAGATATACACAAAACCTTTGTGCTATTTTTGTTTCGTGAAAAAATAAATAAACACGAAATTTCAAGATGATCTGAACCCCTTACCATTAGCACCTCCCTTAACCCTACCTAGCAGTAAACGCCTAACCTGATTTGCTGGTTTTAATCTTGGTCACAATGAACGAGTCGGACAATTCCCTGTAGGGCACTTTTGGACATGTCCAGACTTGATTCCCGTAGCTTTTGAATCCGACCAAGATCGGATGGGCTAGAACCTACCTTGGTAGCTACATTGGAAAGTTTCGGCGGTCTTGTGGTGCCGGTTACATCATGGCCAACCGAGACACGGCGAAGATTCCTGATGATGGGTGGCGCTGTTGGAAGGTTAAAACAAAAGTAGAGAAAAAAAAAAGGCGTTATTAAGCCAGAAAAGAAATCACGGGGAAAGAACAACTAACAGCTGTTGTTTTATTTCTTTGGTTCTTTTAGTTGAGACAAAAGAATCTCTGCGGTGCTAACGCGCGCGCATGCAGGAGCAAAGAACGGCCCGTCTAGAAGGAGCTGCTGTCCGCCGTCGGAGCCCGACCTGAACGTGTACGTACACACACACACACATCCCCGCATTTCCCAGTTTCTTCTGTTTCCAAACGGGCAACAAACCCCCCTTTTCCAACCAGCCATGAGATGGTTTTTTTTATCATTGGGCTTTTTTTTTCCTGGTCTCCAAAGTGACTCATTATCGTTTTATCTTTTTTCTTTCTTCTTTTTTTTTTTGAGTCCCATGTTTTGCTTTTGATTAACTTGCCCCCTGGGGCCAACGGTTTAGCTTTCCAAATCTCAACCACAGAAAGGTGTGCTGCGGGACAATTATAAACCCACCGAACGCCTTCAAAGTTCATCTTGGTCTACTCCGAACGTCGAGGTCCGGTTTTTTTTTTCCTTATTGTTATTATTACAAACCCATTGGTCCAACGACTTGCCGAAAAATCGGAGCCTGGGGCGGGTTTGCTGGATTTGGATAGACTGTAGGTCGTGAGCGCATCACCAGCAATAACAAAACGGACAACTCGTCGCGATGGGGTCCTCGGGATCTCTTGACCCCGATGAGCTCACGGTGGTTGTCACTGGCTTTGGGGTATGTTGATTTTTTGTCGCTTCCCCCTCTTCCCAACGCGCACCACCCGAGAGGATGCAATTGACTTTCTCTCATTCTGGGTGATAGAGCTGCTTGCTACACATTCGGACTTTTGTCTTTTTATTTGTCCCCCTTTTTTTCCTGACAAGAAAGGAGTAGGGTTGGATACTTGGCGTTTGTTTTATGGGTGTCGTTGGCATCTAGTCTAGTCTAGATAAGACTATTGACTTGTCATTGGTGTCTGTGCCTGGATGTTGGCTCCCGTTCTCGAGGCCAAGTGGCCAGCGTTATAACGCTTGCTCGCACGTGCTCGCCGAGATGCTCTCACAAGCGTCGCGTCTCTTGAGGGGGCGCATGTGAAGGGAGCCTGGGAAATTTCATCCCAGTTATTAGACAAGGCTTATTATTCCCGCGATTTCCCCCCCTCCCCCGTTCTCTCTTACTCTACTTTGATTGTTCTTCTCCTGGACAAAAAAGGGGACGGGTTTCCAAATCCCTCACAAGCAAAATTGACCCACCTCCTAACCATGCATGCACATATCCTTCTGACAACAACCCTTTTGGGTACACCTGTTCTCTATAGCCCTTCAGAGAGGAATACCCCGTAAATCCAGCATGGGAGATCACGCGTCTCCTCCCAGACTACCTCCCGCCGCCGCCGGGCAAAACGGCCATGCAGCACCGGAGGTCCGACGATGACGCCCCGACGCTCCCGCCGGTGCGGATCCAAAAGTACCCATCGCCCATCCGCGTTAACTACCAGACGGTCCGCGAGCTGGTCCCGACGCTCTGGGGCGACAAGCCCGGGGATCAGCCAGCAGCGGCGGCGGAGCAGCAGGCAGGAGGCACGCCAAAGATCGATCTGATGATCCACATCGGCATGGCCGGCCCCCGTCGCTACCATTCCATTGAGCGCCGTGGCCACCGCGATGGATACCGTGGCTTGGACGTCGATGGCTTGCCGTTGGCGGACGAGGAGCGCCACGCCCGCGAAGGCGACAAGTGGATCTGGCATGGGCTGCCTAATGAGATCGAGACTGATCTGTTGCTGGATGATGTGCTGGACCGGTGGAAGGGTTATGTGCCTGTAGGTTTTGTGAAACTCGTTTTTTTTTTCTCTCTCTCTCTCTTCCCTTCGTCCTGTGTTGAAGAAACCCACAGTCCCTGTCTAATTCTTCTCCGATCATAGTGGGACGCCGACGTACGAATATCAGAGGACGCCGGCCGCTACCTCTGCGACTTCATCTACTACAGCTCGCTGGCACACCTATACCGCAAGGGCGACCACAGGCGGGTCGTGTTCCTGCACGTGCCCGTCGACGTGACGGACGAGGCGCTGCGCAAGGGCGTCGACCTGACGTTGCAGCTGATCAGGTCCGCGCTCGAGAGCGAGAGGAGCAGCCTCGCGGCTGAGAGGAGGGAAAAGAGGGCCAGGAAGAAGGAAGACGACGAGAGGCTGCGCGCGCTGCACGACCAGCAGCTGCGCGCCCAGTGGCAGCGGGACCAGGAGCTCAGGGAGCAGAGGCAGCGGGAGCGGGATGCGGCGCAGAAGCAGGCCATGGAAGGAGGGGATGGCGCCAAGGATCAGCTTTGGTATGTTGATCAGCCCGAGAATGAGGGGGCGAAGCAATGAGGCTGGCCCTTTGGCTGCTGAAATCTGGCGAGCATCTTGTATAGCAAATGAGGTTTTTGAAATGAGGAATAGCCATGGGTTCAATTTCTTTTTTTTTTTTTTTTTTTTTTTTTCCCGTTTCGCATATGTTGGTTCATGCAAGTCATCATTTGAGGTTGATGTTTCATTTTCTATTGTACGTATTTTTACTTTGTACAAAAGATTACATATTGGGAGCAAGGGCGTGTTTCTTCATCTTCTCCCAGTTTTCTCTTGAGGTGTTTTGGCCTTGATGCAAAATCGAGTCTCGTAAAAGAGAGATCAAAAGATACAGGCTTGATGGGGTATAGGGGTTTTGACATAGGAAAAAGTAAAGGAAGACCATGAGAAGTGGTGACTAGTTCTTTCAGAAACGAAGCCTACCCTGCCATCTCAGTGTCGTTGCGTTGCTTTTGTGCATGCGTATGTATGCGTGTGTGGGTATCATTATATCATAGCTATCGTACACAGCTTGGCAGGGATAAAACGTCAGTGCGTTGCACCGGACTCAAATTGCCTGAAAGAGTACAGGGAACGCCAACAAACTTTTACATCGTGACGTCCTGGACTTGCGCGGGGAGAGAGAGAGAGAGAGAGAGAGAGAGAGAGAGAGAGAGAGAGAGAGAGAGAGAGAGAAAAAAAAAAGAAAAAAAAAGACAAGCACCAGGCCTAGCTTCAAAAGAAGCTCGTCGTGGCAGGGTCGTTTGGCGTCGGCGGTATCGTCGGCAGGGTACTTTGCAGCCGAGCAGAAGAGAACCTAACGGGCTTGAAGCCCAAGTCCGACCGCGATCGGTGTCGCGTGGCGGTCATGGCGACGCCGAGGGTCGCATTCTCGTCGTCGTCGTCGTGTGGCGGCGGCGTGGTGCAGTCCGACGAGACGCTGGCGCCCGAGTTGGTGTCGCGCGAAAAAGACCGCGTGTGCGACTTTACGGGACAAGGGGAGCTGCTGATGGGCATGACCATGACCGAGTGTCGCGAGGACTCGTCGCCCTTTGCGTGCGGGCACTGACCCTGGCCGACCGAGGCGCGGTGGCTGTGGAAGGAACACATGCGGAAGCCAAAGTTGCGCTCGTCGTTGCGCAGGCAGTTTGTCGGGATGCGGAGCTGCGGGTTCTTGATGCAGACGCTGCTGCGCGAGCCGGCCATCTTGCGCAGGTGCGCCGTGTAGTCGTCGTGGAAGTCGGGGAACCTGTTCATGAGGTGTTGGAACTGTGACACGATGGCCTCGGCGGCGGCGTCGCGGTCATCCTGGTACATGAGTTCGTTGTTGTCGTCATCGTCGCCGTTGCACCTTCCCGAGGATCCGCCAGAGGAGAGGGTCCAAGCTACCATGGCGACGGCCCACTTGCGCAGCCTGAAGGCCTCGGCGAGCCGGCGCTCATAGAGGGAGCGGACGAATCGTGGTGAGACGTCCCAGTCCAGGCGGAGATACAGATCCTGGATGGCGTCCATGGAGGCGTCTTGTAGGGCGGGCAGGTCGACGGCAGCGGCGAACAGATGGAGATGTACCAGTGCCCACCTGAGGCCACGAAGACGAGCAGATCCGGCCTCGTGGTCCCCCGTGTCGGCCTCAGCAGCCACTATAGCCGACAAGGCACGGTCGACTGCGGAACCAAATGTCTGGCGATGGTAGAGCCAGAGGACGAAGAGGTCAAACATCTCGGGTGATTCTGCAGAGAACCACAGCACCGTGGTCTTACTGTTGGCCGAGCCGGTCAGACCGTCGGGGATCGCAGCCAGACTCTCGCGGAAGAAGCTGCTCGTCGAACAGAGCAACTTCTTGTGGATGTCGAAGCTCTTTTTATGTGGGCCGACCAGCACTCGCACCATCTCGGTGCCCAGCGAGCCAGTCGGCTCCGAAGTTGACTTGCGATGCGGCATTATATGGAGAACTATACGGACAGAAGGTATATATATATGACTACTAACCCGGGGTAATGGGGTCAGGAGAAAGGGAAAAGGGGTGGGCACTTGATATATGCTCAAGCTCTCACCAGGAGATATGATGGTGAAAAGGGGTGTCGAACTGAACAGAGCGGCTCAGCCGTTCTTGTTAAGGTTCGTGAGAGCGAGTGTAGAGAAAGGAAGTGGAGGTCAAGGTGAAGATCAGGGGATGCACGTGTGGACCGGACTCCCTCGGAATCACAGCCACTTACTTTTGCATGTCAAAACGTCACGACTCAAAAAGGTCGAGAGGAGAAGAAAAAGAAGCAGCCGACAGTCAGAATAATAAAATAGGAACTAACAGCCAAGATTCACTCACTCTACCCCGGTAGAAGCAACGCGATAACCCGCTCGCCAGAGAGAAAGAAAAAAAAAAAAAAAGTCAGGATAATCCACCCTTTTCCTCCACACCTCTCCGTCATCCTTGTGCCTCGTCTACTATGTATGTAGAGACGGGATCGAGTCCCCCTTAGTTATCTCGATTAATCCCGGACAATGTTTCGTCGTGCTGCAGCAGACAAGGGGGTTTGGGTGGTAGCGTCACATTCAGCCCCGGCCAGTTGGGTTTTAGCCCATGTCTGCTTGCGCGGGATGACACATGGCCGACGGTTTTCTTCTTCGTCCCTTTCTTATTTTTTATTTTTTTTTCTCTTTTTCTTTCTTCTGGGACTTTTTAGGCTCGTGGGTCCTCCTCCTGCTCCTTCCTACCTGCCGGGGGTGGCTTCGCCTAGCCTCTTCCTTCCTTGTTGGCTTTTCGCTTTGCATCGAAATGTAAGCCAACTTACAGTACTGTAACCGCAAAACCCTAACCCTCCCTCGTCTCGATCAACATGTCTCTTTGCACACGAGAACTTGAGACACGCCATCCCCACCATCACATCCTCCCCATCCTCATCACACTGTACACGGAAACATGATACCAATTCGTGCCTTGTTGTTTGAGTCGACGGGATATTTGGGAAGCGCCTGCCGTCGTGTCAGTGATAGAGGGATTCGACACGCAGGCACGCAACAGAGGAGCTTTAGGTGAGCCGTTATCCGAGCCTTGGCGACGCCAAGCACACTCGCGATGGCTGCACAATTTTTTAATCTCTCTATTCCCCGCTTACATGTCAGAGCATCACAACATTCATTTCCAGGTGAGATTTTATCCACATCTTTATGGAGAGGAAGATAACGGCTAGACTAGAGGAAGTCTATGTCAAAAGGGATAATCGCTGGTTGCGCGTTAGCTCCCTCGCAGCTTCGGATCCAGTCCCGCATCCCGTACCATGGTGAATATCGCCGATCGGCGGTCATCTTTTTTTGGCCAAGCATTTTTTTTTTTTGGCGTTTCATTCCAAAACCACCCCGCCTAGCCTGTTCTTGTTTTTTTTTTTTTTAACCCTTCACCTTGACGAGTTTGGTCTCATGTCATGTATGTTTGTGTGACAACCTGACGAGGTGGAAAGCGGGGTTTTCTTTCGCTACCATCCAGTCTCAGCTAGATTTGTTCTCGAAGGGCATTCCATCAAACCAGACGAGTGGGGGTTGCCCTCACTGCGTCCGTAAATCTATGCAAAACAAAGCAATCATGGCAGCACCTATGATCCCGAATCCTGGGAGCGTTTTGTTTTTGTTTGTTTTGTACCTGATTATTATTATTTTTTTGTTTCGTTATGGGGGGGTTCTTGCCACAACATGGGACGAAAACATTCCGTCTGAAGTTCTGTTTTTGTTTCTCGGGTGGTTTTCCAATGCAGAAAAAGCTTTGACCAGTTCTTCTTTTCTTTTTCTCTCTGTTTATTTCAGCCGCTAATCCCTTAGGACACGGTGCCAGGTGCATGAGCACCTCAGACGAGATTGGCTTAGCGACTGCTGCGCTGTGTGACGGCTGAACCGCCTGTCAAAAGTCTGTGCGATGCTGCTCGCGGTTTACTACCGAAATATATTTTTGGTACTACTGTAGTACTGTAGGAGCTGAGCTAGTCTTTTTGAAGGGTGGATCATAATAGGCAGCAAAAGTTGCTTGGTAGGTTGCATTGTCAAGGCCTTGTTTGGCCTCGGTTCCAGAAGTCGCGAGAACTGATATGCCGAACCACGGATTGCACGGAAAAAAGCCCACAGCTTCAAGAAGCCTCTCAAAAGGCGTCCGGTTCTGATTCCAAGTTTCTGGACCCAGATTCTTTCGTCAATGGCCGGGTTCAATTGAGTCCAGATTGAGGCCTATTTTGGTTCTACTACCAAGTACCGCCTCACAGAGTACGCTTTGAATACAAACTATGAAGTAAGTATACCATTCCAATATATGCTGTGCCTTGCGTGTGTGGATGCCGCCGTGGGACCTCTCCAAGCGTGACAGGAACCAAAACATCGGCTTGTTTTTGATGTGATTGGTACCTTACCTGGATAAGACGGCAATGTGACGTTTGTTCGCTGGAGTGCATTTTCGGCTTCACCCAAGTCAACATTCCTTCCGGTCTCGCCGGCGCAGATAAACTCGGAATAAATGTTGCGCAAGTTGTATATTTTACTTTGGAGATTCACAGAGCTATATGCATCTCCTAAACTCGGCCATCCTTTGCCAACTGTTCATGAAATTAAGGACCTGTCTGGTGCTTACTGTGCCCATGCATGATTCAATTCAATTGAATCCAGCTTCTTGCTCGCCCTTGCAGCCAGCAGCCTACGCAGTATTTGTGATAGGTGCGTGTTCATGCATGGTGGGGTTTAATTTGTCAGCTATGCCCCATTGTTTGCCGAATTAAGTGCGATGCGTTGAACGACTGCACATACATACGATATGTGACGTCTAATTACCTTTTGCATTTCGATGCGTTTCGTTTTAGATCTTTTGTAGGCCTAGACTCTAGCCTAAGTTGTTGCCGTCATCACGTCAACATTATCTAACCTAGTCCGTAGAGCGCCCATGGAAAATTGGAACGGGCAAATGTTGTCCCCCAAAACTGACACTTGCCACACAACCAAACGTATTATGGATCAAGCTATGGTGCAACGATGATCAATCTTTGGTATTTGTAAGAACCCTTCTAGTCATTCCACATTACGCCCAACGCAAAAGTAGAACCAGTGCAAGGCCACCAATGACATGTAAAAATAAAAATAAAATAAAATAAAAAGGTTTGAATATAAAACTTGTCGCAATCGCACCTCTTCCCTAACCCAAAGGCTTGACTTCAAAAGTCATTAATCATAACAACACAAGTAGATCAATCACCAGACCCACTTTGCCAAACCCCTCCTTCTCTAAACCCTTCAGACTTTCAAACGCCAAACAAGTGCAACTCTAGACATCATGGGCAGCATCGCAATAGAAAAGAAGACTCTGAGTAAACCGGCCGCCGGGGTGCCTTTCTACACCCCTGCACAGGAGCCGCCGGCGGGGACCGCTCTGAAGAACCAGGATGCCGTCCCAACCCTGTTCAAGCCTCTCAAGATCCGGGGCGTCGAGCTCTCCAATCGCTTTGGCGTCTCGCCCATGTGCACCTACTCTGCCGACTATGGCCACCTCACCGACTTCCACCTGGTCCATCTCGGGCAGTTCGCCCTGCACGGCACAGCCCTGACCATCGTCGAGGCCACGTCCGTCACCCCCAACGGGCGCATCTCGCCCGAGGACAGCGGCCTGTGGCAGGACAGCCAGATCGCACCCCTGAGACGCATCGTCGACTTCGTCCACAGCCAGGGCCAAAAGATCGGCATCCAGCTCGCCCACGCCGGCCGCAAGGCCAGCACGAAGGCTCCGTGGCACGACTCTTCAACCCCTAGCGGAGAGTACAAGGCGAGGGAGGGTGACCAGGTCGTCGGTCCCGAGTTTGGCGGCTGGCCGGATGACGTCTGGGCCCCGAGCGCGATCCCGTTCTCGGAGGACTTTCCGAACCCCAAGGAGATGACCATCGAGGAGATTGAGGGACTAGTTGCTAGCTTCGCTGACGCCGCAAAACGTGCCGTCCAAGCCGGCGTCGACATCATCGAGATCCACGGCGCTCACGGTTACCTAATCACCGAGTTCCTTTCGCCGCTATCAAACGTAAGTGATATATTTCTTAGCGTGACGTTCAGCGCACCATGTCCTCTAGCCGTTCTTTATTAACACTACATTTTCCCGGTTTGCAGAAACGGACAGACAAGTACGGCGGCAGCTTCGAGAACCGCATCCGGGTCCTCGTAGACGTGATCAAGGCCGTTCGGGCAGTGATTCCCGAGCAAATGCCCCTCTTCGTCCGAATCTCGGCGACCGAGTGGATGGAGTACGCCGGCGAGCCGAGCTGGGATCTCGAGCAGAGCACACAGCTCGCCAAGCTCCTCCCGGACCTGGGCGTAGATCTGCTCGACGTCAGCTCGGGTGGAAACACGGTGACGCAAAAGATCGAGCTCACGCCGTACTACCAGATCGACCTCGCGGCCAAGATCCGCGAGGCCGTTGGCGACAGGCTGCTCATCGCCGCGGTCGGCAACATCAACACGGCCGACATTGCGCACGATGTCGTGGAGGAGAAGGGCACCGCGAAGGTGGGTGATGCCAAACAGACTCACGACACGATCGAGGTTGTGAGCGAGTCACATGGCGGCAAGACCAAGGCGGACCTGGTCCTCATTGCTCGCCAGTACCTGCGTGAGCCCGAGTTCGTGTTCAGGACGGCGCACAACCTCGGCGTCAATGTGCAGTGGCCGCACCAGTATCACAGGGCAGTTTGGCGCAAGGGTACAAGGATTTAGAACGGGGCGTGTAGAAGACGGGGAGCTCCGACTGAATGATTAAGAAGGGGGATGGAATAAAACGATAAAGCCTCAAACAGAGAGACATCAAAAGAAATAGACAGGGGCGGGAAAGTGATGTTTTGGATTCTATAGACTATGAACATATTAATAAGCCTCCCTTGTACCTGTTGACGAGAAAACTCCAGATGGCAAAGCCTGTAGCCTCAAGCCTGGAAAACGCTTTCGGACGACCTCACTGAATCTAGAACCGCCCGAAATTACCTTGCTTGCTAACGATTGTTTGTTTGGCATGGGGTTTTTTGAGTTTGCTCGTTTGGTCCCTTGTTTCCTTCGATACCTAATCACAATGCATTTCCAGACCCGTCTGAACCCTGCTGACCCCGTGTTTGCTCGGAAATCCAACAAAGGGGTACTCTGCAAAGAAAAAAAAAAAACAATCAGATCAAGCTTTGATGGTGCATAGCGCTCTTGGTATCAATTGAGCTTTTTTTTTTTCTTTTTTTTTTTCTGTGGCGATTTTCTGTTTCGGTTGGACCCTGTTGAGGCAGCTGCGACTGACGATTTTACTTCTTCTTTTCTTCTCTCTTTTAAACTTTACCCTCGCAGCTTCACCGCACGTGCCCTGCGGCCATTACCCAATTGCGCTACTACCACTATCCTCGACTACCTCAGGATTGCCTTGCAAGACGCAACGCCCATTTTCAGATTGACATTCAGGGCCAGTGTTAGTTGATTGCACACGGATTTGAGCTTACACCAGGATCGCGTGCGAACCACCGCCCGTCTGTACCTGGATTTCCTCGTATCCACTTGTCGGCGTCACAACGTGCGCCATCGTCGGAGGTTCTGGCGGGCAAGGGGGGGCCTCGCCAGATCCTTTTGGGAACCTTAGACCCTTTCAACCCTAACCCAAATGAGAGTCCTCAACATCTCCTAGGTTCCTGGTAAACAATCATCATGCCTCGGGCCGCTCAGCAACAGGCGCCTTCTCCGCCTGCCGTCCAACAGCGGCCTGTCAGGAACCGCAAGATCAAGCAGAAGGGATACGAGTTTGAAGTCCTTAGTAAGGTACAGAGCTCCAATTGTGAGGACCACCGGGCTGAGACAACAACCGCCAATCCTGCCCCCCTGGTGAAGCACAAGCCACTCGCCCTGGCCGTGCCAACCCCGAAACGAAAGCGACGCCATGCATTGTTTCTGGGCCAGGCCTCGAAATCCGGCTCGTCGTACTCTTTCACTCCTGGGAAGAAGAGGAAGCATGAGCTGCAGAGTCAGAAATCCGGCAGGCCTCGCAGGTTGCCAGCTGCAGCCGACCCGATGCCGGACCCCTCCACCTCTGCTCCAGTAGACCCTGCTTCAGACCCAGTACCAGCTACTACCGATGAGGCAACTGAACCGGCCCAGCTAGTAATAAGGCGCCCTGGTCGGCCTCTCAAAGTCCGTCCTCCTCGAGGTGACGCTGCAAGTCTGGGGGGCCTCAAGGCTCCTGTAGCACAGGAATCAGCAAAGTCGTCAAGGCATCTACGGGCTGAACAGCGAGCGCAACAGCGAGCTAAGCGGGAGGTGGTTGTGCAAGAAGATGATCTAGTTGACACCACTCGGCAAACCGACGTGGCACTGGAAGGTCAGAGACGTCCTACGAGGAGAACTAGGACGGATCGAGACGGCAACAAGCAAGATAGCCAGCGTCCCGATCCCCTGACTCACCCAGACAGCAACCGAGATGATTTCTTAGGCCAGAGGAAAAGGCAGCGGTTGGTTGTGAACATTGACAGCGCACCAGGGCCAAAGGCAACGCCTACTATATCGGATAAGCCAATACCCGAGAACGGCCAGCAAGTACTTCATGACGGAAACATGTTCAGTAAGGAAGACTCGCCGCAGAATCTGACCAAACTGGATCACACGTCTCCATTTGTTCGTGCACTGCAAAGAAGACCTCATCTCGCCCGCTTCCTGACGCACAACCAGTCAGTTGCAGCCTTACCATACCCAGGCAAAATGAACATCTCCACGACTCAAACCTTTCGTGATAGCACCAAACCAAGCAGAAATGGCGCCTCACATACAAATGGTCGTACTAGTGGTCATACCCATTCCATAGACTACTTGCAGCAGCTGGATTTCAATGCTGAGGACCTCTTACCTGATCCAATGCTCTCCCATGTGGTCTGGATCGCTCAAGACAACGCCTGGAACCCAAGACGAGAGCAGCAACTGAGGCTCAGTATTGGCAACTGGGCTGCGAACGCGGCAAGTGCAGCAAAAGGCAACGATGCCGAGCTATGGATGTGGCGTCTCATGATTCACTTCTTCAAGGCCATGCCACACGAACTCTGGAGGTACGGACTTCGTCCACATCGTAGCGAATGCTGGGCGACTGGAGCCGTGACGGGTTCGAAGCCCAGCGAACAAGCTTACAATCCTAGTTATGACTTTTGTCTCGAGCTAGGAATTCTTCTCTGTCACCCAGTCTGGAACGGCGATCTTATGAAACTGCGCTTCGCTCTACAAACAGCCATCTGCAGCCGTATCAAGGACCACGAGCCCCCAGTCGCTGGCCTGGACGGTCGTATGATTGCTTCTACCAAGCGAATCACCGACATGCTTGTTGGCTCTTGCAGGAAGATGGCGCCTGAGAAGGAGCTGGAACTGATGTGCAAGATCCAATCGCAGTATTACCATTGTGGTGGTATCAAGTCGGACCAAGACATCCAATGGCTGACCTCCAAGCTAGCTAGCTCGAAAAGAGGCAGCTGCATACCCACTACTGAGGAGGAACGTCTGCTTTTCTTCTTGCGCACATCCGACATGGAGGCGCTTCGCGAGGTTCTGGACGCGCAGGAATCTCATGGCCAGGCGAAATGGCGGCCTGCGGTCGAGTACTGTCGTATTTTTGCTGAAACACCGGCCGGCATGGCTCTGACAGGCGAGCCAACACAGCCTCCAGACCGGATGGTTTTAGTCCCGGCCGACCATTTGACCCTCGCACGCTGGAAGACGGAGTGCTTCATCGCCGAGAGGCGTGAGCGACTGATCCGGGAGGAGGCCCTCCCCACCTTTGCAATGCTTTTCGACATCCCCCGTGGCGATCCCCAGCCGTATCACGTCTTTAGTGGGGGAGAATTTTCGGAAGCACAGCAGAGGATTGTCACTGGCACTGTAACCCTGCCGGAGAAATGAGAATTACGCAAATATTTCTAGTTTCAATACCAAAGCGGCAGAGAATTGGTCTATACTGCTTGAAATCTGGCTCAAGTCTATCACGACGTTGACAAGGTGACTTTTCGGGGGATCTAAATTCACGAACATGCTCATCAGGTGTCGCAAAGTGGCGACTGTCGAGCAAGTTGACGTTGGCGTTGCAAGAAACATAATCCCGTTCTGCACCGGTAGTCTGGTTGAGTGGCGTCGGCATTCATAAGACTTACTTGTTATATTTGGCATCTGGAAGATTGGAGCCTTTAAGCGTGGCTTTAGACAATAGTGCTCAGCTGGCTGTATGACTTGTGTACATGTATCCAAGGCGAATATAAAGATTGATATGAAATCCAGATGGGTTGCTCTCACAAACCCACTCCTTGTGGTATGAATTTGAGATGACCCTAGAATTTGCTCTTGACTATCCAGATGTTCACATAACCAAAGAGGCTATAGTCGCCTGCCGGTACGCCGTCTATGGGTATATTGTATCATCATCTCAGAGATCCATAACCACATACTCTTCACTATATTGATTTTACAACCCCAACAGATATTGCCTTTTTTTTCTCTTTCGAAAAAAAAGCTCATCACGCTACGTTGGTTATTGCTACCGCGGCGGCTAATGCCAAGAGATATTATGCCTGTGGCTTGGTTGTCGAGCTCCTGGAGGATCGGGAGTAAGCAGGCCTTGACGTGACGCTGAGGTAAAGTCGACTGAGAAACACAACTCAATCGATCCCATGCAAAATTTTTTTTTCATCCCCCCTCGAGAATGGGCAGCATCGGGTATCTGCTAATAGCAGCCCAACATGAGATTTACAGTTCGCGAAATACAAAGAGATTGCCCGTTTCGCTGTCGGGGGGTTTTCATGTACCTCGGGACTCCGATATGAAGTAGCGAGGAGATGCCGACGCGATCCATAGCCAAAAGCGCCTTGTTTGTTTCTTTTTCATTTTCTCGGGGCAGCGAATGCCGAATCGAGCAGTCTGGAACCATCATTCTTCGATATGCAACCATAACCTAATCTAGCCGTTGTTCACAGCACACCACTGGGCTGCAACCGAGTTTNNCCCCCACCCCTTGTTCTTGACCGTTTGTACTAAAAGTCACGATGTGCTTGACATCTATTTTTGGGAACAAAACTGCTGTAGAGACCAGGAATCATACATTCGGTCTAGGAAGGTGTTTTTTTTATTTTCATTTTATGTTCTTTTTCGTTTCGATGTTCGAGAACAAACAAGAAGACCAGTCTTGGCTTTGTGTCATTAGAGTTTGGAGCGGGAACTTGAAGACCAACCCAAGGCTGAGAAGCAAAAGCATGGCCCAAGGATGGCTTCTGCTTAAGTTCTTAATATATTATTACTCTCTTTAGGCGAATCCGAACCTGACCAGTATGATGTTGCTCAGGACTCAGTCAGAAACCTGAAGTCAACCCACTTCGTCTAGGTAAAGGATGAGCAGGTTGAAAGCCATCCATGTTTTTGGTTGGTTAATCATACATCAAAAAACCTCGAACATCGGCCACTAATACCTTAGATATCTGTTGTCGATCCCCTAGGAGTCGCCGAGAGGCTGATGCACGTGACTCGTCTCGTCGGTGGCAATATTATGGAGAAGGAGAAGGAGCAGGAGGGCCAAAAGTAACCCATAGATTGCGCTCCGCCCCGGTGATAGGTCAGGACCTAGACATAACTACCCATACAGAGAGGCAGGTGGGTTGGTAGTATCTGCTGCTGGTGTGAGCAGTATTGCTCAACCCTGGACGGAATACCTGACAAACCGGTGAAAATTATAACCTCCCAAGCCTCCGTAGCTTATCGGCGATCAGGAAAACTAGTCGACCACGGATGTGCCTGAGACTGCTGACGTGGACATAAGGCGGAATTTGTTGTGAGTTGTTGACAAATATCACATGTAACCCCGTCGTTGATTGATATACAGTGGGAGGCTGACGTTCAAAAAGAACGCCTCAAAATCAAAAAGACCCCCAAATCGGAGGTTTAGGGAGAACGGGCCAGGGCAAACACACACGGATTCGCGGTTTGGGACGGGGAGGGGCGTGTCTGAACGGAATGGACCAGTAAGAGCAGATGAAACGTAAAAAACGCCTGTTCTCTCCCTCTCTCCCTCCCTCTCTCTCTCTCTCTCTTTGTGCGATTGCGCTAGACCCGCGCAATTGGGCAGAGAGGTTTCGCCAAGGGGCTAATGCAGCCGTATACTGGGGAACAGGGGCGATGGTTGCTTGGGTCGTTGGAGAAAAAAGTGCATTTTGTATGGGAAAAGGCGGAAAACAGGGGTTTTTGCACCCTTGCAGCACCTGCTGTGGTGCTGTCACGCCTGCCGGGTCGAGTGTCTGGTGAGTAGCCACTTGGTAGGTAGGACGGGCTTGGGTGGAAGGGGTGGGAAGGCTGCCGGCCGGGACAAACCCCACCACCTACCTGTTTTAACCTCGTAGAGATCTCGTTACCATAGGTGCAACAACCAACCTTGGCCAGCCCATCGCTTCCTTCCAGGTACGGTACAGGAATACGTACTTTCCTATCTCATATTATCCAATCTTTTACTTCCAATGCCAGGGGAGGTAGGTACACATATGGAGTAACCCAATTTGATCTGCGTTATTTCTTTTCGACAATGACATGCCGATACCCAAAATAAACTCCCTTTCAAAAGGACAAAAGCTGCCCAGCGACAACCCACAAACGATTTAAAAAAAGGACCAAAAAAAAAGAGAAAATGCCTTACATACCTTGGCCGTATTCCATCCCCATCCCCGTCATCTTCTCCTTCTTTTGCTACCTCGAGTGGGGACCTGACTGAATGGACCCCGAATGCCCATATGGCAGAGACCTATCGAGATGCTGGGTTGGACTGAACTACGTAAAAATACCAACCTGACCCTGACCCATCGCTGCATAACGGCCCTTCGCCGTCATGGCCGTTCTTGGGGAGCTGGCTGCTACCCCAATGAAGCTAGCAGGTGCGTGCTTGCCTGTTATCCTGCATATATTCGATGCAAATACTTAGCTCAGTGTCCAGAACGCAAAGAAACTAGGGCGCGAATCTCGAATCGTAGCCCATCTAGTGTTGTCAGGGCGTTGCGTTTCAGCAGTATTTTATTTACTGTTTTTTTTTCATAGTCTGTTTTTTCACTTTGATTCACTGCGGCCCAGCTATAGGTTGTGATGGTCAAGACTGCTTTCTTTACTTCTTATGCCTCTTGAAAGTCGCCAACACTCATATTTTAGATTCTGATAATACCCACAACCCGTCTGCGCTTGGTCTTGGCTCGTATTGCAATAGAGATTGGCGAGTGGACTTGAAGACAATTTCTTTCTTGTCACCACTCCTTGCCCGTTGCCTTTTCCTCACCTTACTCTGCCTCATCCTGCCGCTTACAGCTCAGTTTCTATCTCCACCAGAAGCCACAAGCTCCTACTTTGGTGGCAACTCACCGGAAAACAAAAACCCCTTTTATTGCTGTAGTTGGTGGGTAGAGGATGAGGTTTAAGCCAATATTGTGGCTCCTCCCGCTGTCAGCTGCGCCTTTCCTACCAGATAGTATTTGTTCGGGTAGGGTCCTTTGTTCAGACCGGACTTGGCGAGGGTTTTGCACATGGCCTCACATCACGACCCTATGCTTGATTAGAAACAAAATCCAAAAAAAATATGTACGGTACGGTAATATTTTACGGCATGGCAAGGTACCAGCCTGCGGTGGCCCCAAATCAGGAGTGTGCTCCGTGGATGCATTCCAGTGCTGCCACTGCGGCCTAGCTCCACCGGTCTTGGCTCTGGACCAACTTATGTCCAAAATGAACTACAGTCCCCTGCAATCGGCTCGCAATCCCGACTTAAGCCTGCCTGTCCCCTTTGCAGAGAGAAATCTCTTTGATGGTCATCATACATGGCAATATTTTCTCATCTAGGTTGGTCCACCAATGCCCTTCGCTTTCTTGCATTCACGTCACCCCGATACAGATCATGATGTAGAAGCAGAAGCACTACCCCTGTCTGGGTCAGATGTGCCTTCCGGCTTCTGGGTATTTGCCCAAAAAAGCCTATTTAGGTACTTTACCGTGGCTGTTGAGGTAGGTGGTCCAGATGGGCAGTGCATACACCTGGCTGACTTGTGGGTTATTGGCATTCTGAACCCCAAGACGAAAAAAGACAAAAAAAAAAAAAAGAGAACAAAGAATGGAATGCTGACCGGCCATAGTATCAACCTAATAAAAAAAAGCCAATTTCGTGGCAACGTCCAATCCATTATCCATGGTACACATACAACCATGATGGTTGGAGCATGCCCGAGGTGTGTAGGGCTAGCCAATCATTTCTTCCTCTCATGGATATTACCCCATCGTCCCCCGTCTGTCTATTCCACTCTGATTTTCACTGCTCACCTGGTCTCAGAACCAGGCGTAGGCGCCGTGTTTTCCGTGGCTGGCTAAGTACTCTTGACGCTCGGCTCTTGTCCTTTGTCGCTACCTGCCCCATGTTTGTGGAATTAACCCAGTTTGGTGGACACCATTTCGAAGTTCAAAGCTGCAAATCACCAAAACAAAATAAAAATGTCTTGTACCCAGTGGTACGAGCCGAGCCTGACGTCGTGTGGCATCATCCTCCATTTCCCATGGCCGGGGGTGGACATACATACTGCCTGTTTCTTCCAACACACACCCCCTGCCCCTTCTTGGCACTACACCCTCATGGAGGGTTGTTATGTAAAAGTCCCGCTGCCTAACGCAACGCTATGGCTATTGAATATTATAGTATGTGCCGCATGCATTAGGGGTCTGGAAAGAGGTTTTGGTAAACCTGTCTGGGCAAGTCTTCGGATTTCGGAAACATAAAAGAATTCACAGCCTGCCCTTCTCTGGACGTTAGTTGTCTTGTACTTTGACCTTGGTATACACGCCACCACTCTCATATCGAACACATAGCAGAGAAAGCACCCTTTTGGAGACTTACACAAGTGGCTGCAGATGAAGCAACCACTCGATAAAGCTTAAACAATGACTTCCCTCCTTAAGCCTCCTACCCACTACCGCCCTTCTTCTCCAGCATCTACAGCTTCACAAGCTAGGCGATCTTCAGTTACCAGCAGCATGGGCTCAGAATCTCCACCAGCCGGCTTCTTCTCGACCTTTTCCGTGGTTGACCCCAACGGAAATAATGGATTCGAGAACGGCGTTGGAGTTGGGGGTACAACGCGAGCTCAGAAACGGAACAGACGCGTCTTTGTGTGTATTCCATGCCACAAGAGAAAGTTAAAGGTAAGGGAAGACTGGTCAAGATGCAGTCCTACCGCAGAATTCCCCAGACGCTAAACCTGTCGGTGGGAACCAGTGCGATAAGAATCTGCCATGTGGCAGGTGTGTAGCTTATGGTGCGGCCGATGAATGCGTGTATCAGCCTTTGAAATCGGCTCCTACGTCCCCAGTATCTTACGATCATAGCCCATATGCAGGATGCAGGCAGGAACCGACGATCGAACGGCGAAGCTCGTCGCGTGCCTCATCTCGGACCGGGACCAAGGACCACCAGCCTCGATATGCATATCGTTCAAGCGATGGGAAGTGCCGAGCCACGGGCATCTCACACTGGACTGTGGTAGCTAGCGAGGTGAGTATTTATTTCTAGAGGGTTGGCATCATCCCGAGGTGGCTGAGAAGTGGCCCCTCCAGTTATCAGACTGGGTTAGAGAGGACTGGACGCTTCCATGATGCCTGTGTACATAGAGGTACTGACTCGTCACGGCGTTCAAACAGTTTGAAGAAGCCTGTCCGTATTTGTTTGGCACTGATGTTCAGTGGCAACCACGGTATCGACAACTCAAAAACCTCAAGTACTTCTTCACCTCGCTATCAGGGGCCAGTTTTCCATTTGGCAACAGCAGTTCCTATACTCCAAGCAAGAACGAGATTCTAAACAGCCTTCCGCCGCGGAACGTTGTCGATGCGCTACTGGGAAACTATTTTATGACGTTTGAGTCGACACATCGCCTGCTACATCCGGCACAGTTCCAGGAGGAGGTTGAGGCATTCTGGGCGGACCGGGAGAACACCAACGACATATTCCTGGCACAGCTTTGCGTGATGCTCACACTTGGCTGCCAATCAGCCCCAGAAACACTCTTTGAGGGCACCGGGCGTATAGCTTCACAATGGACCGAGCTTCTCCTGGACGGAGCCCAAGTCTCGCTCGGTCGATCCCCCTACATGCTCATACCGAGCCTGGCCGCGGTTCGAACCCTCTGCATGATGACCCTGTGCAAGACGATTGGGCTTAGGGGCACAAGCTCCTGGCAGGTTTCGACCATGATGGGGCTCGTCGTGAGGATGGCCACGTCCTTGCAGCTTCACCGGTCTGCAGCAATCTTCCCCGGAATGCTCGAGTTTGAAGCCGAATGCAGGAGGCGAGTCTGGGCAACCGTCCAACTGCTGGACTTGGACGTGGCCATGTGGGCCGGCACCATACCGATTGCCCGCGACCATGATAACGAGCCGCCTTTAAGCATCAACGATTCGGACATTTATCAGGACCCTGTATCGCTTGGAGATGGGCAGGGGTCAGGGTCTCCCGGCTGGGTTATCGAAAACTTGTGGCCTGCCAGCGAGTACACGGATGGTGCTTTCCAATCAAAGCTGGCCGAGGTGGTTCCGCTGCTCTCCGAGGTCATAGCTACCGTCAACTCGATCTCGGCCACAAGCCCGAAGCACGGTGGCGTACCCGGTGGCTTTGAGCATGAGAAAGTCATGAGGCTGGACAAGCGCATCAGGTCACGTCTCAAGGAGGTCGAGGCACTCCTTGCATCTGGCCGAGGGATGACTCGATCAGATCGGCAAGGCGTGCTGGGAGGTCAACTGCAGTTTGTACGGGTCCTGGCCCATAGGACCTTGCTAGCGCTGCACCACACCTTTGCAAGAGACTCCACAGCACATACGTCCCGGCATGAACAGTCGCTCCGTGCAACTCTCGAGTCCTCGCTGGCCCTACTCGACATCCAGCAGCACGTCGCGGCCGACACGTCACTCGCCACTCTAGCCGTCGCCACGATATTGCTGGATCCGTCCAGTGCCGCGCGTGGACGATCCAGGTCGACATGCTCATCGCCTGGTCTCTCACCGCCCATCCTGTTCTCGGCCGGCGTTCCGATCCACGCCGGCGGAGACTCGCGCAGGTGGCTGCTCGACCTCTGCAGGGACGACTTTAGCATCGCGGCCGCCTACGTGATTCTAGCCTTGCGCCGGGGCGATTTTACCGACAGCGACGGCGCAGCGTCCCCGGACGCGGCGGCCGCCGTACTCAGGCAGTCGCTGGCGTTGGCGCGGACGAGGGCCTGCCGCACCCTCCTCCACTTCAAGGAATTTACGGGCCTCAGCATCCTCGCCGGCTGCTTGAGCTACGTCAAGACGGACCCGCAGTGGTTTGATGTGGGCGCCTGCGGCCAAGGTGCGGGCCTGCTGGCCGTCATGATGCAGGTGGCGCAGGACCTCGAGGACGTCATCGTCGCGGGCAAGTCCGAGGCCATTTGGTCGTCGGCCGCTGCTGTGGATGCCACCTCAGCCATGCAGATGGGGTCAGCCTTGTTGCATCAACAGCAGATGCAGCAGCAGCAGATGCAGCAGCAGCAGCAGCAGCAACAGATTGGCCATATTCTGGCGCAAACTACGCAGCCGCCCATGATTTCGCACCATTCACACCACGTTGCGCACACATCTGCTCCTCATCAGGATCCGTTTAGTGCCATGATGGGGATTGGGTTTATGGGGTCGTTTCCGTAGAGGTGTGCGTAGATTGGGAGGTAGAGTTCGGAGGGGCAGAAGAAAGCAGAGGCAGGTCATTCTTTGCGCTTGTTCGTTCAGGGCAGGGCAGGGCAGGGCAGGGCAGGGGCGTTGAAATCCTTCTTGGTGCCATATTTGGGCTAGTACCTAGAGACATGTTTCAACGTTTGCTGGACCTTTGGTTCATATTTGCATTTGCGCAGGATAGATCGGCTGGTGCTTTCTTTTTTTTTTTTTTTGCTCTCTTCCTTTGTTTTTTTTTCGGGCAAAGCGACTAGGAGACCTAGGAATTAGACAGCGTCTGTCTTATAAGGTCAAAGACTTTAGATCTCATGAGACCAATTCAGTGCGGATACAGAATCAGGAGGCAGAGAACAGTACAGTACAAGCCCAAGCATGATTCAGTTACTACTCAATAGCCAAATAAAACGAATTGGCCATAAGCAGACCTCTTACCATACTATATAGACCTATTCACCTTTTTGCAATATTTATTCCCTTGGGCGGACGATCACACTACGTTACGTCAAAGCTGGTCAACAATGCTGCAATGCACGGTAAAGAAGGGTAAAAACAATATCAGGAATTTGGAGATGGGGCTGGCTCGCTATGGTAGTTCAATGAGCTTTTCTTTTTTTTTTTTTTTTTCTCGTGTCTGTATCGCACTTAAGCCCCAGATCACTCTACAGGGGGTTTTCTCATATTATTGAGAGAAGACGGAATATTTCAATCTTCACATTGGACCTCGCCCCTTGTGAATCATCATACATGTCACACTTGGAGAAGGCAAAGTATACCCCTGATCGCCTACAACTATCTGCCTGGTCTTCCCAAACTTCAACACCGAGAACAGCATTTTGAGGTCAGGGCGCATTATGGTGGCCAGGACAAAGGCATACTCGGGAGCCAAGGCAATAACGTATACTTGTATAGTAATGGGTTGCTTTTTTTTTGAGGGGCGGGGTGGTGTATTACAGCGAGTGGCCATTTCCATAGTGGTTCAGCGAGCTTTTCTGTCTACGATCAATCCTAATCGGACTGCCCTCTTTGTCCAGCGTCGCGGCAGCCGCGTCTGTCAGTCCTTTGTGTCCCTCTAAGAATTTGGCGTCATGGTCTGAGCCCACAAACAAGAAGTGTCCGCAGGATAGGCCGTCACTGAAAAGTGTGAACAAAACGAGTGAGATACAGATGACGGAACGCCGAAACATGCTGAACGAATCAAAATACGTAAAGAGTGTTGAGAAACCACGATCTGGTCAACAAACCTTGAAATGGAACTCGCAGATGCGTGAAACGTTCGTTTAAATAGTTTAAAATGAATTCTAGAGCCGGGTTGGTAAGTGAAATAGAAACTTATTTCTAGACTCTAATGCAATCTCAAAAGCATTTGTTTTCTTCTTCTTAATGCTTTGTGATAGAGATTAATTTCTATATATACATATTACCTTTCCAACTGTGTGTGCTGTCATATCTTTGGTGACCGAGCTCTTTTCTTATGATGTATTTGGACAAAATACATGCCGGAAAGATAATTGCCCTTTCGGTGTATCCAAAGCGTGACCGGAGGAACAAAAACATGACTGGTCTCAGAGTAGTCAGAAACTACCCTTGCTATTCTAAACTATGCAAGAGCGGACGGGAATTCCGAGTTCGAGCTGGCATCGAGTCATAATAGAATAGGCTAAGGGGCGGCCACCCATACTCGGGGAATCCGGTTAGCATCATGAGAAAAGTCAGAGTTGGCGACTAGCGTCTGTAGCCTGGAAGCAGGCTCATCGCGGGGGCTTTGTTAGGTATCAAGCCCTTGTATTGCACCTAGGGCTTGACGTCGGTCACTGCAAGAGGCTGTTTTTGCGCTGATTGTAATGCACAACGATCAATACTTGACTGGGTTTGTAAAGCCTATCGGCAAGTTAACCAATGCCAAACATTTGCCGTCTTTCGACTCTTCGAAGCGGATTGCAAATTGCTTTCCACCTTTGTTGATAGAGGTATCCAATGCGTGGGGGTGGAATGTTGTACAGTATGATATAAGTCATCTATGAGTGATTTGCATTTAAGCGACAGAATTATTATAGGAAATACTTGACGATCATGTATGCGATGCATCCTGTGTTCCCCTAAATCTCCTTTTCTTTACGCTGCACAACTACGCTGGGTGTCTGCTAAACCTAATATAGCGGCAGACGTTGACCGTTACGTTATGCAAAAGCCAACATCACTGCCGTGGCTTGTTATTCCTTATTCCCGTCATCAGTAATTCCCATCAGTGTAAAGGGAGTTTTCACATTCCTGGCCTAGTATGCGATGGGTTGGAGAAACCGATGGCATATGATACTTACCAGTTGGCAAGGATTGCTCCAGCTGATTTAATTTGCATTAGCTACAATCAACATCCAATCTTGAGGAGAAATAAAATCGCGGTTTGTTTCGCCCGTATAAGGACCTCTCTGTATTCGTTCCTTACCCAAAAGAGATATATTCCAACAATCCTTTGAGTGTGTCCAATAACCCCAGCTCCAGAGTCTAGACTAGTCCCTCTTTGCCGTCTTCCCCGCCCTCGCAAAAGCCTCCACCGTCGCAACACCCGACTGCACCAGGAGCAGTCCCGGGATCACGATCCAAAACGAGTTCATCAGGACCATGTATCCATAAAAATAATAGCTCTCGGGCCGGGAGAACTCAATGCCGCGGACCAGGTCCTCGTGGAAAAAGGTGGCGTAGTACAGCACATCGCCGTACAGCTGACCGAGGCTGACGACCGTCTGCACGAAATGCCGAGCCGGGTGGGCGGTGGCGATCAGGTAGACCAGGAGGAACGAGAGCGGTCCCCAAGCGAAAGCGGTAATGGTTTCCATGCACACTGTAAAGGCGTCCCGGGTCAGGTAGCGCGAGTCGGAGAGCGAGTATTCCTTCCACAGCTGAGAGAGAACAGTACTGCTGCCGGCGACATGGTTGAGAGCAAAGTAACCTAGTGGTGGTGGTGTGTGTGTGTGTGGCATTTGTGTGTCAGTTAAGGGGGCACCGTGCCAGCAAAATCCAGAAAAAAGAAAGAAAGAAAAGGCAGGAAAAGCGGCCAAACCTTCAAGAACTAGATGAATGCTCCCGCATAGCATGAACCACAATGCTCTGGCCAATTCGCCGGTAGATATCTGAGGCTGCACGGCCCGGATGAAAAACAATGCTAGTAGCAAGGCTGCGGAACAAGCGGTGGCGAAGATAGCAAAGATATTCAGCGTCGAAAGGGTGTTGGCATTATAGTCTGGAATGGCGACGCCAAGGGGATAGTACGGGTGGAGTGTGGAAGTATAGTTGGACATTTTGGGCGAGAACTTGGGTAACTTGATATGTGCTAAAAATAAGTTTTGGGTTAGCAGATAGATCAAAAGGGAAGAAGTCACGACAACTATGACAGCTTTCCTTGAAGTCATAAAATTTAGGAACACTGCTGTCACGATTCAAGAGGAATACATGCTTATACGCTTATATAGACCAAAAAAAGGACGATAACTTCAAAATACTAGACAAGTGCCAAGTCCTCCCCGGATCTGCCAGAGCCGGCATCGTACGTTTGGCCCGAAAACGGGAAACTGCCTATTTTGGATGCGGATATTGGCCACTACTGCGGGTCTACACCGATTGGGGAGAGCTGACGAGACCTCGTCTGTAATAGAAAAAGAGCCAGAGAGATATTACCAAACTACATGTTGTTTGCACCTCATCTTAACTATCACCTCGAGTCCTTTTTCGTTCGTACATTGCCATCGACTGTACAAATCATCGACATGATCGCAATCTCCAGCAGTCTTAAGGAAGCCTTCCCGCGCAATCATAGTACAGCCCTCAGCTTTAGGTTGTAGTTCCCGGATCAGGACTTCACCGCCATATGTGAACCCCAGCGCATTTCCATTTCCTGACGGGCTGGTCCGCGTCAGCCGAGTTGCTCGCCCCGATGTCATTGGACATGCTTACCACCGGCCACGGGCCTTCTATTATGCCGGAGGTCTAATGGTGTTGCTATGTCTGCGCAGCGTCGCGGAAAACTTTTTGGGTAGGGCGATCACGGATTACATACTGCAGTCGGGAACAAGAAAAAAAAAAAACAAAAAACCCAACCAATCGAATACAAGAATAGCCGGGCCTCTAGGTTGGAAATGCCATGGTCTTTGATGACTGTCAAACGGTGTGACGGTTCCGAGATGCGTGCAATGCTTGGCTGATCAAACCATCGTGTAGTTTGAAAAGCAGCCCTGCGTAGGGGGCCAATGTCGCTTCCGAAGTGGGTTGAGCCGGGCGAGTTGGCTGTTGGGCCAGCTCGGCTTACTGTGAATGGCATGTCCCCATTCAATCCTTGGCTCCTCAGCAATTCACCTACGACCACAAAACTGCCAGAAAAATTACTCTGATGCGATTCTTGGTGCCAGTAAGTCAATGCCTATTTTCTGCTTTTCTATAGAATCTTGAGAACGAACCCAGAGTGTGCGGCCATCGTGGAAAACCGACCCGGTTCATCTGTACCGTCCAACACAGTACCGCAGTAGACGGACAAAGTATGCAATTCACAAATTCGCACCCATCTTCATCTTGGTGGTTTCAGATGCAATCCACCCTTCACAAGTCACAAACACTACCCGGCAGTCTGGAATGCATTGCGATAAAACATCAGACCAATTGGCCATCATCCTCTCAACCCAAACCCACACGGCACGTGGAATGCCCAGACAGAACGGCAAGCAAAACATCAGACGAACCGAACGGATCACCTAGCTGGTATTTTTGCCCTCGGGAATTAATGCTTACTTTTTATTCTTCCTAAGCTTCACTTTATCGTTGGCTGTTTGGAAACGATTATACATTTTCCCCTCCCTTACTCTCTTCACAATCGTGAGATGGCTGAACCTGACCTACCCAGCAATCAGTCAGCCGGTCTGGGTTCCCCTTAATCTCACCGTACGACAAAATTATCTGACTGTTTGAATGTCAACCTCGATTCTAGTTCTAGGCTCTTGGCACCAAGTTACCAATCCCCTGATGGCCCAAGCGTCAGCTGGACGCAAGCCAGCTGCCACGGAAGCTGCCGCATAATAGGGGGACAGGGCGCTTGTATTGAGCGCACACACACACACACACACATTGGATGTTGTAGATATTATCCGCGCGGGGCGGTGTTCAAGCGATGGATATACTCTGGGTCGAATCTTGCTGCGTGGACGACAATTAATTAATACCCTCAAGAACTTGATATCTCTCATTTGGCGGTTAATAACCATTATTTAATCTTGTATTGCTTGCTTATGCCGCGCGGGAGTCGATGGGGCGGGGATACCTTGGTCCACTCTCGGTTGCTTCTTGGCACCCGCTTGTCCGCCAGCCACTTAGCAATTGCAACACGTGTATACAAGACGGGAGTAATCTCTGCCTAAGCGCCCCTAAGCCCATTTAGTTTCCGGAGTACTGAGCGATCAAAGCAGGCCAACTAGGCGATTACCTGTGCTCCTTTGGCGTCGACCATGACGGTAAAACTAGGCAAAAGTCAACAAGATGTCAATGACGCTCGTAATACCACGGCAACAACCTATTTTAGCAACGTCGTGTTCTTTGGCGCGCGATTAGTAGAATTGCGAGTTGCTTGGAGGAACGCACCTGTAGGGAGCCGACCGTGTCTACCTTTGTGATTGGTTGCTAGACATCTGTGCGTTATGGATATCTGCAAGGCACCACCTGCACTGGCGCCAAATTTGGGATTTGACAATGCAGGGGGTTCCCCGATTTAGCCGCTTCGATTGGCCAGAAAAGACAAAGGGTTCCTGAAAAAAGCTGTGGATCCCCACCTTTTCTCAGTTCCACGCCATACCAGTAGTAAAAGTAAATTAACGGCCAACTCGCAGCGCTTACTAGGGGGGGGGGGGGTTGCAGGCTGAGGATGAGCATTCCAGGCGGGAAAAAAAAAAAAAAAAAAAAAAAAAAAATCATCCACCCACCTCGCTTGTTCGGTTCGTGGGAAATGCGAAATGGGCCCCTTCTTTGTCCCCAACCCACACGATCCTTGACTCTGGAGACCAACACCCGCTGTGACCCTCCACCTTCTCCACAAGCAGCACACGATTACGAGAAGAAACGCCAATGACATTGCGCAACTTGCCCCATGGTCGCATCGAGCCTTGACCCGCCGCGAGTGATCAAGCCTGAGCCGGCTCGGTGGCTGGCTGTGGTCCGTTGACAGCGGCCTTGTGACTGGCCAATGGCAGGCTCTGGTACCTAATCTTACAAGACTTGGAGATTCTTGCCCCCTCCCTCCATGTTACCTTCCCGCAAGCGGCTGGCTTCTCTGACAAAGAATCTCTGGATGGCGACCACCATTTCCACTGGTTCATTGGTCTGGGCTTGGTTCTATCCCTTGCGACTGACAATCGGGGCTCCAAGAACCTAGGCAAGCGAAGAAAGACTCGGTCGTCCTCTTTCACTCTCTCTGCCCTCCCCCAGATTCGATTCGATAATCTTAAATAAGTACGCCGTCGTTCCAATGGCCGTCGACAACCCGCCCGCGAGGGGTCACCCTCCTGAGACTTCTCCTGCTTCAGCTTCAGCCGAGAAGCCCATCCGACCGTCGTCTCATGCCGCCGCCGTCGCCACCACTCCCGAGCTGCCAAGTCCCAGGAACTTCAGGTCACAGAGCCTAGCACATCACGACCGCAGCCCGCGGGTCGCTACGACCGCGCCCATCAAGCGGAAGCCGCTGTCGGCAAGCGCTTCACCATTGGCTCGTCGCTTTTCGCAGTCGTCTCAGTACTCGCAGCCCTCTCAATACGCACCCTCGCCGCCCCCGCAACACTACCTCGACATCTTGGACGAGCTGCCGTCGCCGCCGCTGATGTTGGACCAGCTCCCCAACCGAACATCGCGCTCCTATTCTATCGACAGCCCGACTGTCTATGATTTCCCAAGTGCCAAGGTTGCCCCTTTGATGCCACTGGTGCCTGAGGGAGGGTAAGTTTTGCTACTTTGTTTTCGTCTAGCTGTCTATAAACTCTGTTCTGGGTGTTTTGATGTCTTTGTCTTTTTTTTCTTTTTTTCTTTTTCATGTTTCAACTATACACCCTCGCGACGTCTGCGTTTGGTTCAACTGCACACTCCTTTGTGATGTTGCAAAATCTTAATTCAACAAGAGTCGCGAACATACAAGGTCCCGATTGGATTGCTGACTGGAATTCTTTTTATCCGTGGTCAGACTCATTGATAAATTCCCTGCCGTGCCGGCCGCTGGGCCAGAGACTGGATCCCAAGACTGGAACGACGCTCAGTTGGAGCTTGGTCGAAACATTCCAGACGTCAACCCTGCAGCTCTTCAAACACAAAACGACCTCACTAGTGCTTTTAAAATCCAGGGCTTCATCCCAAACGAGCAGGATTTCGACGTCATCCCCATTCGGGTTGCATCGCAACTCCACCAGGGTAGTGAGCAGCAGGTCGACGTAGATCCGGCACTTCACAGTAAGCAGCCGGGCGACCAAGCCAGTAATATTAATACAACACAACCCAACAGAATGTCCCTCTTCTCCCGCAAGCCATCACCACCACACCTCAAGCTTGCAAACACCAAGGATATCCATCAACAAAAGTCAATTGCATTGGACTCAACTGCTGCTACCGTTGCCGATCAACCATCCGAACTTGTACCTCTCGCTCCCGCACCCGCTCCCGCTCCCGCACCAGTAGCCGCACCAACAGAGAACGCCACCGTTAACAAGCAAGATCCCGCTACCAACGCCTCTGTAATTGCTCTTTCAAACCAAACATCTGATAATCTTAATGCAAATAAGCCACTGCCGCCTCTCAAGTCTCCTGCATCTTCGAGGTTAGGAAGCTTCTTTGGCTGGACGACATCGTCACCGGCCTCGACCTCATTCTCGGACAAGGGCTTCTCCCCCTTGCCCTCGCCTTTCTCACAAAGGACGACCACGGTATACACAGATGACAGCCCGGCGTCCGCAACAACAGAACCACTTACTGCAAAGGCCGGTATACATGCCCGCCCTCCGAACCAAACCACGCACCTCGAGTATTGCGAAGACTACCTTCAAACACCACCCACTACCACACCGTCGCCGGCCAGTCAGATTGAGGATATGGAGGACGAACTAAAGGCCATCAGCGCCGAGCTGGCGGCCTCTATTCGGCGTGAAATGGACCTGGAGGACCTAGTTGAACGACTGCAGTCCCAAGTCGGCAGTCGGGGCGAACCAGGAAAGAGAACCAGTGATTACTTTTCCGACTCGGGTTACAGCTCCGCCAAGGCATCCGAAGCCGATGCCAGCAGGGAAGAGGTCGCTCAGGTCCAGCGTCGGGCCGAGCAGGAGAAGGCTCAGGTCCGCCTGGAGCTGAGCGAAAAGCTGAACGATGAGCGTTCAAGGAGGAGAGAGTTGGACCTTCAGATCAAGGAGCTCTCGCTGAGGGCATCCAAGATGGGAGAAGAGCAGGCCCAAAGAGGTTCAGTGTCGGACGCCGACAGTGCTGACCGAGTAAAAGAGCTCGAGTCGTCATGCGAAGAACTGAGGAGAAGACTATCAGAGGAACGTGAGATCAAGGATAACTTCCAAGATCTCTTGGACGCTCTCAAAGGCGAACTGCAGAGCGCCGCCAACGAGCGCGATAATCTTCGTGACGAGGTTGTCCCACAGCTCAGGGCTCGCGTCGAGGGTCTCGAGCAACAGGCAGCCGAGTACTCGAGGTCGACATACGAAAGCACCAAGATCCAGCAAGAGCTTCAGACTCTCCAGGAGGAGAACGCAAGCCTCCGGGCGCTGAAGCAGAATCGTGAGTCGCAAAGGTTCGAAGCCAACCAAACAAGGATGTCACGTGTCGTCCGCTCGTCTTCAGTGAGCACTGTAAACTCCAACTTCAAGCTCCAACAAGCGCCTCTTGGCCGCTCCAATACTGTAAAAGGACCCCAAGGCCAGCAGTTCGAGTCACGCGAGGCCATGTCGGAACGCCTCAAGGATGTCGAGGCGCAGCGCGATGCCCTGCACAGCGCACTCAAGAATCTGCTCGAAAGGCAAGAGTTTCAGAACCGTGAGAACGAAAAGAAGATTCGCGTCCTCGAGCAGGAGCGCGCTCGCTTGCTGGCAACATCGCCAAAGAAGGCTGGCTACGAACGAGACGTGTCCATTCTGAAGGAGGAAATCGCTGTTCTGCGAAAACGTGCCGAGGAAGCCGTGGAACAGAAGTGGCAGGTTGAAAAAGGCCTGGCTGGCTTGAAGATGGATCTCGACCGCGCCCAGGAGGAAATTGCAGGCTTGAAGAGCCTGCTCCGCGAAAATGACATTCTCATTCCTGCTGCCTTCTTCGCAAGACCGATGAGCTCTCCTGACAGTATTGATGGGGACGCCAGCCCTGTCACCTCTGCATCTCTGCAGAAGGCGCACCAAGACTTACGCTCCTCTTATACCCAGGCACTAGAGCGGATCAAGAAGCTTGAACTGAGCTCCGTGGAGACGGATGCTTTGAACAAGCTGGAGGCTGCAGTTGCAGCTGATGGTAGCCAGCCCTCACAAGCGAGCCTCGAGGCCCAGGTCAAGGAGTACCTCGAGACCGAGCGTGACCTGGCTGATCAGCTCCAGGCATCGGCAAGGCAAGTCGAAGAACTTGCCGCACAGGTACAAGCGCAGCTTGCTACCAATGCCACGCTTCGTACGCGTCTGACTGATGCGGTAACACGCGGCGAGGCCAACCAGCAACGCAGCAAAGAACGCATCACAGGGCTTCAGCGCCGGCTCAAGGAGCTCGAAGACGAGCTTTCGTCGACGCAAAGCGCTGCTGAGGACCGCATCGCACGCCACGAGGAGGAGATTAGGCTTCTGCGTGAGGCCAACAATGGACAAATACAAAGACTGAGGGATGCGGCTGGTGGTCTCAAGAGCCCTTTGCCAAAAAGCCCCGGTCTCAGAAGCCCTACGCAGCGATTGTTTCCCCCACGGTCGCCACTGTCGCCTTTGTTCGCCAATGGTACCAGGTCTCCTCGCCTTGTCAACAGTCCCGTTTCGCGACCAGGTTCATCGGGACCCAACTCTGCGCGCAGCCTCAAGTCCCCCGGTATGGCGGGTGAGGAGGACCAGGCGGTGCAGGTTGAGAAGCTCCGACGTCGTGTCGCCGAGCTCGAGAAGGCGCTCAACGAGGCCGATGCCGAGATGCAAGAAGTTGTCGGCCGTATGAACGGGGCACAAATCGAAGTACTGCAGTTGCAGGAAGAGCGCGAGCAGGCCATCCGAGACACGCGAAGGCTGCAGCGCCAGCTTGACGAGGAGAAAGTCAAGGTCTTTCAAGACCGCTTCCGGGACCTGAGTTCCAGTGCCATGGCCTGATAAACTGGGCTCGACACCACCTAATGACATCTCCAGTGTTCTAAAGCGGACGCTGGGGGGTTGCACAACAACCTAACCTAAAATTGTATCAAAGTGACAGCTTCTCCCCCTTTCTCCCTTGTATTTGCATCATGATATCCGGAGTTAACAGCATGAGTCTAACGACATTTTGGGCCACGGGTTTTGCGGACTTTTCTTTTCTTTTCTCTTCTTGGATTCAAACGAAAAATTGCATGTACTATACAAACGACCTATCGTCGTCACTGTCACATAACTTATAACTCTATTTCTTGAATAATGCTATTTTACCCTATTAGTCTAATATTTTGCCAACATGCTGCCGTGACTGCTGCCCTTTTCCTTTACCAACGTGAAGCATGAAGTAGAGTCCAATTACATTGATGGTTGAGCCATGTACCCACAGAACGTCTCGGCGTTTTGTGGCCACCCCCTCTAGATAGTCAGCCCGCTGGAAGAACTATTATCAACATCGCTACCGGGCCGAATCTAAGGCAAAGGTTCATTGCCCGCGACTCGAGGTTACCGATGGGAGGTGAGACGTGCGGAGCAAAGTCTAAAGTCAAACCCAATATGGTACCTTACCTAGGCTGGACATATGGCAGCACGCAGCCAGGAAGGCCATGAACCTTTTTTTTTTTTTTTTTCGGGGGATGTACTTCCTCATCGGCATGCGATCGAGGAGAGCGGTCAGATCCTTGCGAAAACATGTTTACCTGCGTCCTGTCATGAGTAGGACTTTTGTCCCCGAGTAGTGGCGAGGTGTGCGGAATATATCAGCTCATAGATAGCATCGGTAGAGCCGAGCATCGAGGTCTGACGATACCCAGCGCTCTCGGTTTGTAATTCCCACGTAAGAGATCTCCTATCAAGGTGAGGCAATACAACCTGGTCCATCGTTTTTTTTTTTTTTTTTTTTTTTTTTTTTTTTTTTTTTTTTTTTNTTTTTTTTGAAACGGAGTTCCAAAGCCGGCGCCATCCTGAAGCTCCATCCTCCGACGGCAACGTGAGCATAAAAATAGTCATGGTCAAGATAGATGGGGTCGAGCTTGACAATCTTTACGCCGTCAAGCGGCCGTACAATGGCACGGTGGAGACCGGGGGAGATCCTTTGGTGCAGGACTTGAACGTGTGGTATAACGTGGGCGCCCGCCTCCCCTTTTGTTGTTATTATCTTAGCAAACAGTAAAAAGAAGTCACTTAGCTGACGCGCCGAGTGCGCAGGGCAGACGGGCGATATCGCCTTTGTCATCACAAGCACAGCCCTGATGTTGCTGATGATACCGGGGATTGGGTGAGTTTCTTGCACTGACGGTGACGATTGGCGTGGTCGGGCGTTTGCGACTACAGCTGTTCTTCGAACTCTGTCGGGAGGCAGGCTGACCTGACCCAAATTTCCAAAACGAAACAAAAAAATGACAGTTTGTTCTACTCGGGACTCGCACGGCGCAAATCAGCGCTCTCGCTAATGTTCCTATCCAGCCTGGCCCTGGCCGTGACGACGGTACAGTGGTTCGTCTGGGGATATTCGCTGTCCTTCTCACGAACGGCCAACGGCTTCATCGGCGACCTGAGCAACGCCGGGTTCCGAAACGTCCTGGCGCGTCCCTCCGTCGGGAGGGAGCGCATCCCGGACCTCCTCTTCGCCGTGTACGAGGGCATGCTGTCGGCGCTAACGGTGGCGCTGGCCGTCGGCGCCGCGGCCGAGCGGGGCAGGGTGCTGCCGGCGGTTATATTCATGTTCGTCTGGGCGACGCTGGTCTACGACCCCATCGCCTGCTGGACCTGGAACCCGGCCGGCTGGTCGTTCAGGATGGGCGGGCTCGACTACGCCGGCGGCACGCCCGTCCACATCGCCTCTGGCGCGGCCGCGCTGGCGTACTCGATGATGCTGGGGCCGAGACGGGGCCACGGAACGCATGAGCTGAATTTTCGTCCGCACAACGTCGCACACATCGTCATCGGGACTGTGTTTTTGTGGTTCGGGTGGTTTGGCTTCAACGCCGGGTCGACGCTCGCGGCGGACCTCCGCGCGGTCGTCGCTGTCGTTGTGACGCACCTGGCGGCGTGCGTCGGTGGGCTTACCTGGTGCCTCATGGACTACAGGGTGGAGCGGAAGTGGTCTGCCGTCGGGTTCTGCTCCGGTGTGGTTGCGGGGTTGGTGGCCATCACTCCTGGGTCGGGTAAGTTGTCTGTCTTGGTGGGGTCTGTCCTCTCCTCCTTTTTCATCTTTCCCGGTCCCATCGTTACCCGATCCTGTCCAGGTTCTGATGTTGATCACCGCTTACACCCCTTCTCCATGTGCTCAGGCTACGTCCCCGTCTGGGCAGCAATACCCTTCGGGATCCTAGGAGCATCAAGCGCCAACCTTTCCACTCGGCTCAAGTTCATCCTCGGCATCGACGACGCGCTCGACATATTCGCTGTACATGGCGTGGCCGGGTTCGTGGGCAACATGTGCACAGCGCTCTTCGCCCTCAACCAGGTGGCCGCGCTCGACGGCGTCTCGGCCGGCAGCACCCGCGACGGCATCGCGGGCGGCTGGCTCAGCGGCCACTGGATCCAGATCGCGTACCAGCTGCCGGGCTCCTTTGCGGGCCTGGCTTACTCCTTCACCGGGAGCTGCGTCATCCTGGCGGCCCTCGACCGCATCCCGGGCTGCCGCCTGCGCGCGACCGACGAGGCCGAGGTCATCGGCATGGACACCGCCGAGCTGGGCGAGTTTGCGTACGACTACGTGGCGCTGACGCGCGAGCTGCTGCCGCCGCTGCCGCGCGACGAGGATCACACGAGCGACGGGACCGCTGTCGGTGTTGCTTTTTCGCGGCCGTCGGCCATGGCACCGAGGCATAGTCAGTGGTTCTCGGGCGGGCGGGAGCTGCTTCACGGTGATGACGGCTCGTCCCCGATGAAGCCAATGAGGGCGCGGCTTGGTTCCGAGGGCCACATCGTGGGTCGGTATTGAAGGGGACCGTCGGGAAAGGGTTGCCCTGTTGGTTACTCGGCAAGGAATGTATGTATACCAGGTATCTTTCTTTACTGGTCTAGCTGGAATAAAAACAGACTAAGCCTGAACTGTGCGAAAGTAGCGTGTCTCTCGTCTTGTTCTTAAATAATTGCTGGAAAATCTCAAGCATGTGAAGAAAAGAGTTTATTCTCACGTGGGTTTGTGTCGTTGGTTCGAGGAGAACCCAATGAGTATTTTGTTGATGTAAAAGGAGCCTGATGCGGCAAAGCTAAGAGCCTCTGGGTGCACTCTGGGCCGCTGTAATTACCATGCCCCCCACCCACCTGCGGTTGTCAACTTAGCGCCGCCCCCGCCCGCCGCTGCCTAGGAGATACCCATTGTGATCACTGAGCTTCCGGGTTCAATTCTCGTCACTTTGGGTCTGACTCTACTGACGGACGCGAAAGCAATAAAAGATGTGACTTTGAGCTGCCAGACTTCGCACTGCACTGGATACCAAGTGCCGACTGGTATTCACAGGCAACAAAGCGATGCATCTCAGCAACCGATTTTTCATTTGGCCAAGGCAACAAAACACCACGTATTTATTTACAAACGACGTCGTCACTCAAACTTTCGGTCGCTCGCCCCAACGCCAGCCATTTGAATGAGGACCTGCGGAGTGTCGTCTCGCTTTCCAGCGGATTATTTCTTATACACACTCCAGATTCATGATGGATTCGTCTTCAGCACTGGAAAGTAAAGCCGAATTTTTCAAAGCCCTAGACGCAGTGTGGGATGACGACCAAGATGAACCTGATAAGGAGCAATCAGAGCTGAGGAGGCGCTATTGGGATGCTCAGCTTCGGTACAAGGAGAGCGCAGATGCTCCTCGCGCGGCGACCTCCAATGTACCAGGTTCACAAGTTCAAGTCTCTGCAGCTCAAAATGCTGCAAATACTGCCGCGCAGGGTTCCGTTGACATACCTCCCGAGCATTCCATCAAGCCCATCTCGCGGGTTCAGTCAGCGCCAAACCCAGGCGTCCTAGACACTGCTCGTGACAAGACCATCGAAGGAACGCCACTGAACAAAACCATTCAGATGAAACCTTGCCAGGAGGGTCTTGCGGTAACAGCCAAGGCAACCTCGTTCATCGAGGAGACACCCGCGGCTAGACCAAGACGGAATGGTGCCAAGCATCCCGCAACACTGCGTCGAATTGCAACGAGCCCGCTCCCTATCTCTAGCCCGTCACTCAGGGACTCGCAATCTGCAGCGCTGGCGGGCCCCAGGAAGGCAAAGAGGAAACGAACCGCGGGCGGGCTCGCTGCTAGCAGCACTGTAGACGATACTGTTCCTGAAGAGCGTCGTTTATTCAGAGGCTTGTCTTTCTTCTACATACCAAACGACGACATCGCCCCGGCGCGAAAACGTCGCATAGGTATAGCTCAAAAGTTCGGCGCACAATGGGTCAGAAAGCCAGAGCTGGCTACTCATGTCATAGTTGAAAACAGATTCACCTACAAGGACATTGAGAGCATCGTTTCCCCGGTCATGACTGTCTGTGATGCCAGAGTTCCTCCGGCAATTGTGAGAGAAAACTTCCAGGGAGACTCTGTGGAGATCGGATTCGTCGTCAACCCCGACCAGCCCAAGTATCATGTCCGAGGTTGCCCTCTGCCGGTGACCGGACGAGAAAATGAGAGCAAAGGGCCTCCACCAGCACCAGAGATCACCGAGACAACTTCCAGTCAAGGTGACCCTTCAAGCTCTGCTGAATCGCGTCAGGTCAAAAACAGCCATCGAACCAGACCATTTACCCGTAGTCAGGCCACGCCAGTCGCTACTCCGTCTCGGGAAGCTGAGCCAGAGCTCAAAAGTGCTGGCAATGATACTGGTGATGCAGCAAATACCAACGTTGTCCCTTTGTCAAATAGCACTCTTGAGGAGGGGAATGGTGAGCAAGGCCCCAGGAACATCCAACAGAGTGTTCACGGAGCTAGCAACTTATGTGTTAGAGATGAACTCACATCCTGCATCGAGATTTCGGTAAGATATAAAAATCTGCCGCTAGATGAAGATGAAGATGATGCCAATTCTGTGAGGAACTCGGAGTCCCTTGATTCGAACAACGATGGCAGTGGATCTGAAGAGGAGCACGAGGCCAAGAAACGGAAAGCAGCACCCAACAAAACCAAACCTGGTTCTAAAGACGTTGAGTGGAAGGACAGGTTCGCTTGTCACCGTGGTGGTACCATTGATAGCAGAAGCCATACTGCAGTGAAATCAGACAACCCAAACGCCCGCACAGTCGAAATTCTGCAACAAATGTGCAACTATTACTCGCAGACCAACGACCACTGGCGAACTACGGCCTACAGGAGAGTAATTAACACTCTACGGCGGCAGAAGCACAAAATCACAACCGAGGAAGAGGCCGTCCGCCTTCCCAGCGTCGGGTCTCGTCTGGCCAAGAAGATTGAGGAGATCGCGGCGACGGACCGCTTGCAGCGACTAGAGCATGCGCTCAACGAGCCTCTCGACAAGGTGCTTCAGCTATACTTGGGCATCTACGGTGTCGGTATCACACAAGCGCGGCGGTGGATCTCTCAGGGCTTTCGCACACTTGATGATCTGAAGAGACCCGAAGCCAACCTGAACAAGAACCAACGCATGGGACTGGAGCACTACGAAGATCTAAACACGCGCATCCCGCGGTCCGAAGTAGAGGCTCTGGGCTCGTTAATACAGCGCGAGGCAGCCAAGATTGACGACCAGGTCGAGCTGCTCATCGGTGGAAGCTATCGCCGCGGCGCTAGCAGCTCCGGGGACGTTGATTTTATCGTCACTCGAAAAGGCACGGTCAGCACGGATGAGCTCGTCCCCTTTCTGGAGCGGCTGGTCGCGCGCCTGACCGAGACCGGTGTCATTGTGGCCACGGTAGCGGCGCTTCACGCCAACAAATCAGGAGCCAGCAAGTGGCACGGCTGCTGCGTCTTGCCATCGGAGGAGATGCCTTTGCAGGCCGGTGACGGGGATAGCGGGCGAGAAAAGCAGGACTACAGGCCAGTCTGGCGGCGCGTTGACTTTCTTTTGGTGCCCGAGACAGAGTACGGGGCGGCGCTCATCTACTTTACTGGGAATGACCTCTTCAATAGGAGTATTAGGCTGCTGGCGTCCAAGAAGGGCATGCGACTGAACCAGCGGGGACTGTATTCGGACGTTATCAGGGGCCGGGGTAGGGATAAGGTGACGGATTGGCAGTTGATTGAGGGAAGCGATGAGAGGCGAATATTTGAAATTCTCGGGGTTAAATGGAGAGAGCCATGGGAAAGATGGTGTTGATGAATCAACTGATTTTTATGATGGATCATTTATTTGTTTTCCTAGACTGGTTGGTGTATTGCGCTTTTATGCTTATAGTGGGAAGAACCCTGTGGTCGAAAAGGGGTCCTGCAATTGAGTCAAGGTTGTTGTGTCGCTGGGCGCAAAATTGATCAGATTTTCTTCGACACGCTAAACCCCATGTAGGCAGGGCGACGTCGGGTTGCGTTGTGCGAACATGGGGACCCTTGTCCATTGGAGGCTGCCGAGAGGAACCTGGTCGCAGACCGCCTAAATTTTGAAGTCGGGGAATATTTTCTTGTCTTTGAACAAGGTAAGAAAAAAAAAAAAAAAAAGTTCACAGGGGGCGACGTGATTCTCGTCCACCACTAAGACGACGCGATATACCAAAGGACCCCAACTTGAAAGTCCTTCAGCGACACCTGTGACGATAACGGCGACAAAACAAAGCTTTTTTTTCTTTTATTTTCCTGTTTGCTTTGTTATTTAGTGCCCGGGGGAACATTGCCCAACGTCTCCCAACCTACCCAAGGCGGCGTGTAAATCGCCCACGATCCCGGTGTCGCTTAAAAACACCCCGCACTAAAACCGGCGCCGCTCTTTTTCAAAAACAGTATAACACCAAAAAAGAACGCCCAGAAAAAAATAATAATAATAGGCCTTCCGGGTTCGACTCCTCAGAATGGCTGGTGACGCAATGGACGTGGAAAAGGCTGAGCAGAAGCTCAAGTCAATGGACCACTCAGAGCAGCATTACTTTAACAGGTGAGTTCCGGTCTTTTTGTTTTTCTTGAGGCGAGCGGGAAGGAAGGGGGGGGGGAAAAAAAAACCCCCCCGCCTTGCGCAAGCATCCAACGCGCCGGGTGCTCGCGAAACTTCCTTTTGCAGGTTTTCTTTTTGTTTTAGTTCTCTCGATTTATGGCTTGATACAGTTTCTAATTATCCTCTTGTTCTCGAAATCAAACAGCTATAACCACCATGGCATCCACGAGGAGATGCTCAAGGACGAGGTCCGCACAAAATCCTACATGAACGCGATTGTGCAAAACAAGCACCTGTTCAAGGACAAGGTCGTGCTCGACGTCGGCTGCGGTACAGCCATTCTGTCCATGTAAGAAAATATAGAAAATCCGAAGCTTTTGCCGGCCCTCAGACGAGCCCCGTCGCTCGACCTACAAGGGACGGAGACAAGAGGCCAAAGACAAAACAAAACAATACAAAAAGCATGAACAGTCCTGATAATGGTGTCCTTCACTTCTTAGGTTCGCAGTCAAGGCCGGCGCCAAACACGTCATTGGCGTCGACATGTCAACCATCATCTTCAAGGCCCGCGAGATCGTCGCCTGCAACGGCATGTCCGACAAGATCACGCTCATCCAGGGCAAGATGGAGGAGATCGAGATGCCCTTCCCGCAGGTCGACATCATCATCTCGGAGTGGATGGGATACTTTTTGCTGTACGAGAGCATGCTCGACACGGTCCTGTACGCCCGTGACAGGTACCTGGTCAAGGATGGCCTCATCTTCCCCGACAAGGCCATCATCTACGCTGCCGGTATCGAGGACGGCGAGTACAAGGACGAGAAGATTGGCTTCTGGGACAACGTTTACGGCTTCGACTACACGCCGCTCAAGGAGACGGCCCTGTCGGAGCCCCTGGTCGACACGGTCGACATCAAGGCCGTCGTCACCGACCCTGCCCCGGTCCTGACCCTGGACCTGTACAAGTGCACGACCGCCGACCTGGCCTTCAGCATACCCTTCAGCCTGACGGCCCGCCGCGACGACTTCATCCACGCCCTCGTGTCGTGGTTCGACATTGAGTTCTCCGCCTGCCACAAGCCCATCCGCTTCTCCACCGGACCCCACACAAAGTACACCCACTGGAAGCAGACCGTCTTTTACCTCAACGAGGTCGTCACCGTCCACCAGGGCGAGGAGGTCAAGTGCAACCTGCAGGTCAAGCCCAACGACAAGAACCGTCGTGACCTCGACATCAAGCTCGACTACAAGCTCGAGACCCAGGACCAGACGAGGACAGCTGGTGGAGAATGCACGTACAAGATGTGCTAGTTGCTGCGGGGGGAAGGGACTGCTGAAAAAAGTCGAGAGGAGGAAGAAAAAAAAAAAGAAAAGAAAAAAAGAGAATATATCCTTGTTCCCATTTGATGCATTAGGGATTCTGAGCTCGTGCCGAGAGTAGATACTTTTTTTTTTTTTTTCCCCTCTCTCTTGACTTTTGGCCAATGACAGCTTTTTGATGACATTACCAAAAACAAGAACAACAAATCTGTAACGATTGAAACCTGACCCAAAAGTAACGGAGTAACCACGTCATCTCATAGTGTCGGTGATGACAGGATCTCTGCTACGCGTCGAAAAGCTCGTTATTTTTGTAACCTCGATACTTTGCTTCCTTTACTTGGCACCAGACGCAGGCTCTCGTATGACGCGTCTAAAATACCACGAGCCAGAGGGTCTGTCCTTCTATGCAGGGGCTGGTTCAAGACGTGACACCGAATCCCGACGACTACAGTTATTCTTTGGCAATACATATAAATTCAACTGAGCGGATTGGGTCAGTTGGGCGAGAGAATATGTGCCGGCATATAGAGACCTAGCCATCAAAACGGTGGGTATATACAGGCAGAAAACTGCAAGCGTGTCCCCAACGCAAGAATGCTTTACACTTCAACTTATCTGATCTTTCCTGTCGATTCGTAGTTTGGATTAAATCATAAAACTTTTTTTTAACACTGCAAAAGGCCGCCCAAAAAAAAGCAAGACTACCTACCTACCTATAGCCAAGCCCCTTCAGATGGTACTAGTTCTATAGAGTATGTTTCCCGCGTCATGCATAGCTCCCGGTCCGAACCTCCGCTGTAATGCGATGCGATCTCCAGACCAAAAATTTCTTTCGTGCCCTTGATTTTTGAACTTCTCTGCGTTCAACCATCAGCCCAAAGTGCCAAAGGGCCTTTCAGCGCCAGCGTCGCACGTTCTTGTGACGAAGGGCGGCTCTGTTGAAAGAATTCCGACTGAGCATCATCCAGGTCCGTTCGTCGGCGGTCAGGGCCGTCCCCTAGATGCTGGAGCCGCCATACGTGGCGATGATGCGCTTGACGTGGTTCGCCAGTTCTTCGGCCTCCGTCTTGGTCGCTGCTTCGGCGTAGACCCGGCAGACGTTCTCCGTCCCCGACGCTCTGGCAAATGCCCTTGCCGACTTATACTTCTTGACCACCTGATCAATCTCCTCCTGGGCACCAGGGGGGTGCGAGAGCTTCCTCTCGGCGTCCGTTGTGCGGAAAGCATCCTTGTCGTTTACCTCAACCTTGACGAGCCTGTTGGGCAAGTCGGTGTAGGTCATGGCCCAATCCCGCATGGTCCACGAGTTGTGGGAGAGAACGACCTCGACCATGAGCATATCCGAGATGGCATCACCAACAGTCTGGTTGATGAGATCGGCGCAGGCCGCAAGCCTCTCGAGAGCGTCTTTCTGCGCAGGAGATTGAGGCTCAGTCTCGCGGAACAGCCGCATAGCCTCGGTTGAGAAGACAACGGTGCCGTGGCCGTTGGCCTCAAAATAGACGCCCACATCAAAGTTGCAAGCAGCGTGGTGCAGGTGCTTGACACCGGTAGGGGTGCAGACAACCGGCAGCTTGAGGTGTTGCTTGATGTACTGTGTGCTGGCGCCGTTGGCGTACGCCGTCTGTACCACGCCAATTCGCAGCTCATCCTCAAGTCTGGCTGCGCCCACGAGGTCAACCAGGAATGAGGCGCACAGCGAAGAGATGCGATCACCGTCCAGCATGGCAAAGCCAGTGTCTGGGTCTTCCCAGTAGTAGATAACGCGGTCGGCATCGCCGTCTAATGAGCAGCAACGCAGACCTGGAATAGGCGGTGGCGAGGGTGGAGCACGTTGCTTGGTCTTGACAAAGTCTGCACCTGACTTCAACACGAGACAGTTTAGCAAAGTGACCAAAGG